>NW_026927504.1:0-30091 GCF_032062105.1 Saccostrea cuccullata | reverse complement strand
AGTCTAGCTCCCTTTATAAGATTCTGAGATTCTTTTCTCAAATCTGGGCAAAAATCCAATGTGACATCAATTTTTTTTCTAAAGCTGTATACATCAGGGAATGTGAATCAATTTGAATTCCTTTCTATTTACATACAGATATAAACGAGTGTGCCAGTTCGCCGTGTATTCATGGTAGATGTGTAGATTATGTCAATAAGTACACGTGTACCTGTGATCCGGGGTTTACCGGAACAAACTGTGAAACAGGTGAGGGACTTAAAATTGCCATTAAAATTTTCTTTTTTATTTTATCCATGAATGTGCATTTACGGTTTTTCAATTATCACGAGAAACTGTCTATAATTTGGAAATTGAATTATTGAATATTACTTAGGAAAATAATTTATATTACTAGACAGAGTCAATATCTAGGGTCTGGAAGATAGATTTATTTGGTGAAGAAAAGGGTTTAACGAAGAAGTCAAGAAATAATCATCAAATTGTGCATATTCTGGAAAAGAAAAATATTCTTATTTAGTACATACCTTTTTTGTTTTACACTGTCTTTTTGTCTGCTACTTTATTAATTCTTCAAATTCTAATGTGAAGAATTGACAATAATTGAATTGGATTAAGAATTTTTTTTTCAAATTAGTATAAACATGAAATCTAAAGAATACATTTTATATTTGTGTGACTTGTTTTGCTAGAATTATCTTTCTTTTTACTAACAGTAAAGTCATTTTCTTTTTTCGTATACTATTGACACAGATATTATATTAACCAAGAATGCAAATGTAATATAATGTGAAGTTACCTTCTTTAGGCATCAAATGTAATAAAATGTGAAGTTTACTTCTCTAGGCATCAAAAGTAATAAAATGTGAAGTTCACTTCTCTACGCATCGGGTCCGAACTTGATGGCTCTATAACGGCTGTTTATCTTTTCTCTTTTTGTGATTCATAGTGTTCATAGGATATAGGAAAAAGACCACTGTTCGTTATTTTTTTTTCTTTCGTTTAATTCGCTGAACTCAAACATTTCTTTTCTATTTTCACAATTTAATTTTTTATATCATATTAGACATCGACGAATGCCAGAGTTCACCATGTGTTCATGGTAACTGTTCAGATCACGTGAACATGTACACTTGTGAATGTCAGCTTGGATACACAGGATATAACTGTGAAACAGGTGGATATCTTTATAATGAAATTTCTTGTCATTGTACACCATTTAAAAACAAACTTAAAATCACCCGGACGGTACATATTACTTGTTTTTTTTTGGGGGGGGGGGAGGGGGGAGGTTCCACTATTTAAAGCTTTAACTATCGATAACAATGAAATAATTTTTTTTTTAAATCAATTCATTATAAATATTTTTATAGAAATCAACGAATGTATAAGCTCCCCGTGCATTTATGGACAATGTGTCGATGAAGTCGCTAAATACACATGTACTTGTGACTTTTTATACGTTGGAAATCGTTGTGAAAAAGGTAATTGCCGTACTTAAAAAAACAATCACACTATTGATAGAAAAAAAAAATTGTATTATATAGCTCGATTTTATAACTTGTACCCTGTTGAATTTTTTTAGTGAATGCAACATACATAATAACCATAGTGCTAGGACTTTTGGGAATCATAGCGACTTTACTTGGATTATATATTATGTGGAGAAAAAAGAAGTAAGATTTGTTATGCTCTGTTTTCAAACTAGCAATCAAAAACATATTGTCTTAATCTATATAATAAGGTATCCAGTGTATGTATATCATGTAAAAAAACATTTCAGAAAGCAGACAGATTCTACGCCACCTTTCCCGTTTGAAAACATGAAACTTGGACAGACGAAATCCCAATTTTCACGAAATGCAACACAGATTGTTAAGACTATCCCGCAACCAGATCCCGTCTTATTTCCGGATGGAAATCTTGGACAGCCAAAAATAATTTTCAGCAGCAGATAAACAATACTTCTGTTCATAAGGAAGACTTCTACTTGTAATTAAGTACATGTTTTTGATAACTACATTTTAAAACATTGAAAAAAAAGTTTAAAAACTCTCAAGATTCTAATAGTCAAACATATAAAGGAAAACGATGTTCAAGTGGTTACTTGTGTCAATAAGTTTGCTTTTTCTAAACAAATGTTATTTTAAGACGAAAAAATGCAGTCTGTATGTTATTATATATGTAGGTACTTGAATCATTATTTTAAAAATTATTTATTATATGCATTCAGAAGCCCTTAAAGAACTAGTGTGGCTAAAAAGAGTATTTTTTTTAAAGCAGTATAAACATTTTATTGGAAATTTAAGGAAAAACACAAGGGCTAAGGATAAAAGTTCTTAGATAAGCATTTTGACCCATGGATCTTGTGCTCTATCTTTTATTTGTAAATGTCTATATGCTAACAAACTTTGCCATATAACTCAGTTTTAATGGAAAGATCTGTGAAAAAATGAAGATAACATATAATCATTAAAAAATCAAACAGACAATGCCAAAACCATACAAGACCAAGTACACGTAACGGTCCCCTGGAAGCATCATCGACGACAGCAGATACACATGAGGCATACGCCCCTATAGACCTAAACTCTCTGGACTGATAGGGATATACTGTAGTCAAAACTAGTTTTTAAAACTTTAAATTGGATTTATAGTTAAAACAAAAGGAATTGAACATTTCATGATAACATTTCATGATCATTTACAAACAAGATTCTTTAGTTAACGAGATTGAGGGCGAGACTTGCCGAGCCCTCCATCACGTTTTTGACCCGAGCCCAAATATCGCTATATTTCAAGACAATGACTATGTATTTTGTTTATCCTGCAAAATATATTTACATCTGACCTCCAAAATGAACTATTTTCAACCCGATTTAGACACATCTCTGCAGTGGAAACTAAGACGCCATAGCGTAAACATTGCAATATACGTGACGTCACAATGCTTTTAGAACGTCGGAATACATGCATGAGGCTTTATGAGGACATTGACCGAATAAAGCGTTAGTTTATTGGGTTACCTTTATTAGGTCAAAGCAAGGGGTAGTTGCAGGATAAATTATATATGTAATGCTACCATTGAAAAAAAAATGCAAGAATTAGATGAATTAAACATATTTGAAGGGATTTGAAAAGGTAAATTATTGAAAGATAAGTTGAAGAAACCAGGATACAAGAAGACTCGTTTAAAGACATCCTTTCTCAAGTACTATTGTTGATACAGTGATATTGTCAGCAAATACAATTCATCGCTGAGTCAAATGCCGACTGACTTCTTTCATACTAATTTATAGGCCATTATTTACACACTGAATTGACGACGGATGGATTTTCAGTTAGTTTTACATTTTATTGGAAATTTAAGGAAAAACACAAGGGCTAAGGATAAAAGTTCTTAGATAAGCATTTTGACCCATGGATCTTGTGCTCTATCTTTTATTTGTAAATGTCTATATGCTAACAAACTTTGCCATATAACTCAGTTTTAATGGAAAGATCTGTGAAAAAATGAAGATAACATATAATCATTAAAAAATCAAACAGACAATGCCAAAACCATACAAGACCAAGTACACGTAACGGTCCCCTGGAAGCATCATCGACGACAGCAGATACACATGAGGCATACGCCCCTATAGACCTAAACTCTCTGGACTGATAGGGATATACTGTAGTCAAAACTAGTTTTTAAAACTTTAAATTGGATTTATAGTTAAAACAAAAGGAATTGAACATTTCATGATAACATTTCATGATCATTTACAAACAAGATTCTTTAGTTAACGAGATTGAGGGCGAGACTTGCCGAGCCCTCAATCACGTTTTTGACCCGAACTCAAATATTGCTTTCATTTCAAGACACCATGTACATTTTGTTTATCCTGCAAAATATATTTACATCTGACCTCCAAAATGAACTATTTTCAACCCGATTTAGACACATCTCTGCAGAGGAAACTATAATGCCAATAGCGTTACAAACATTGCAATATACGTGACGTCAGAATGCTTTTAGAACGTCCGAATATGAGGCTTTATTAGGACATTGACCGAATAAAGCTTTAGTTTATTAGGTTACCTTTATTAGGTCAAAGCAAGGGGTAGTTGCAGGATAAATTATATATGTAATGCTACCATTGAAAAAAAAATGCAAGAATTAGATGAATTAAACATATTTGAAGGGATTTGAAAAGGTAAATTATTGAAAGATAAGTTGAAGAAACCAGGATACAAGAAGACTCGTTTAAAGACATCCTTTCTCAAGTACTATTGTTGATACAGTGATATTGTCAGCAAATACAATTCATCGCTGAGTCAAATGCCGACTGACTTCTTTCATACTAATTTATAGGCCATTATTTACACACTGAATTGACGACGGATGGATTTTCAGTTAGTTTTTTATCATGACAAGGAGCAAACGGCGGGTGTGACCGGTCGGCAGGGGATTCTCAATCCTACATTGCTCCTAATCCCACCTCTGATGTTTTGAAGGTCCGTGTTTGCTCTGCCCTTATTTTGTATTCTTTTATGGACTTTTGATCTTGAAGACTGTTTGCCCTTGTTATGTTTCATTTTTTTGGATCATCCTCAAATTTTTGTTCAGGATATTTATTAGCTCTGTATTCGGTTCATCAAATTTCTAACTAAGTTCGACTTTCTACTATAGGCTGCATATCGGAAAATCCTGTCATATATGAGTTATCTACCGTGTATACATCTTTTTCTCTGTTAGAGTTCTGATTGATGATTTGCAGCTTTAGCTGTTTTAGGACAATAACACTATACAGACTAAAGAAAACAGCAGCTAAAACACCAATCAGAGTAAACACTGCGATGACTAGATCGGCGGTTAAGCTTCTATTGTTGTTGTTGCTGTTTTGAGTGCAGATGTTCTCAGTCAGCAGACGGCCTAGAAATAGAAATTTAAAGACCTAAAAGTATTGGAATGGTGCAGACTAATATTAAATTTTGTTGGAAGAAAACAAAAAAGTGATTATTTTTCTAAATTAATTTTGACAGATAAGTTTTAAGCATAATCCTTTGTATTGTATTTATCTAAGCTACGTAAGCACAATACATGTGGTACCACGTGGTATTTTTTACTTTGGAAACTCCAAATTTAATCTTAACTTGTCCATTTTCCTTGTTGCCATTTTCAACTTTGAACTAGGTAGTCAATTACCCTGTATTGCTGGCTTTATTTCGGGATTTCCTTGAGATGTTAACGATGTGGTGCTTGAGGGAGCAGTTGTTGAGATTTTTGGTTTATTTGTTGATGATTGCCCTGATTCAAATTGAAAAGTATGTAATAATATGAAAAAATTCAAGACAAGAAGTCATTTTACATTCTTTTTTTATGCTGAAGGAGGCCGAGTCTAATTATTTCTACACTAGATAATATGATAAACTTTTTTGTGCGAATTTTTACTTTTACATTTTACACATCGTTTTAATAAAATCATCGAATGTTTACTATCCGGATATCGGGCTGGAGTACGAAGCGAGAATGGGAACGGCCGCGGACTGGGCGAGACCCGTCAAACGGTCGAGCTCGGATCGTCGGTCTAACCCGTCTCGTGGACTGATAGGAGGCATCTAAAAAGAAGTTAAATTATAACATTTTCCCTATATTTTTTGTGTAGGGTAAGGGTTATGATTAGGACATGTTTATATATCGGTGCAGATGAATGATTTTCAATTGGTAAAAATAACATTTATTTTTATTTCTTGTGTGTTTCTTCAAATGTTCTGTCAACAGTTTTAAGTGAAATGTGAAATGTCAAAGGACGTCTTGAATAATCTAGCGAGTCATCTGTCATTTTTAGTGCCATGCATTGCTTACAGAACCGTAAAACAGTGACGTCGTTAGTGCCACTTCAATGTTTATTCCTAAATTATTGTCTTGATAACAGCTTTGTATAAAAATTCCGCAAAAACCGTAAAGGTGTTATGTCGTACCTACGACTGCATCAAATCAAAAAGCTGCACAAAGGCATTCGCAGTCTAATTAGACTCGGCCTCGTTAAAGTCAAATGCATGAAATTATGACATGCACAACAGAGATCATATCCATCTTCACAGTTATGAATTCGAATCATGCGCTTTAATGTAAAGATTAATATACAGAATAACTTATACAAAGAAACATAATAATATACATAAATAGTAATGTAATAATACGTAGTAGTAATAATAATAAATGCTCAAAATAAATGTAGATCGAATTCCTTCTGCGAATTGAATTTATTTAGATTGTATGGAGGACTTTTATTAGTAATTTCAGTTAAGTGTGAAGTTTGGCATTACGTCAGGATCTTTTTCGACAGATGCATCCAGCGTTAACAATTCACAACCCGCTGTGTGATTGGTCAACTCATATTATCAACATTGACACGGAAAAAGTCTGTTGCACGAGCAACCAATCAGGGATTAGAAGAAACTTCCAGTCGTAAAACTTGCGGTTAGGAGGCTTGTTCACTTAACTGAAATTACTAAAAAAAATCTGTATGATTGTCTCAATTATTTTCCTAATCAAAAAGATAGATGTGTTGCAGTTTATACGTTACTCTGTCTCTTGATGCGTAAAGGATAGCATATGATCACTTCTTACCACAAACAGGTATGTTGCATCTTTCCCATCTTTTACCGGGAGCTGTAGACAAACACCAGGGAAATTCTGCCCCATCCGGGGATCTGCAATAATTTTCTAACTCTCCAAAAACTGCATAAGCCTCTTCTGAATCCCAACGTCGGCATGCGTAACCCGTCTCTGTGATAGCAATTTTTCCCGTGTACATAAATCCGCTACCCTTTTCATAACAATCATCATTTGTAATGGCTAAATAAAGGAAAATGAAATATAAATAAAAATCACAACAATAACTCTAGGTATACAAATATTGTAGATTAGGAGTTGATTTCTTAATGTTGAAAGTTCTAAGTTCGGTCCCTGTCCATGTGCTGCAACAAGCCTAAAACGCTGAACATAGGAAAATTTAGTGACTGTATCTTACTGAGGGTACAGCACTAGTGATGGAGTTGAAGATCTTTGAGATGAAACTTTAATATTTCTCACTGCGAACGTACGAAACATTCAAACCCGATCTTAACAGCAGATGATGTTTCTAAATAAGTGAAACGTTTAACAACATAACGAAATATTTATAACTTACGACATAGTGGTATTCTACAGTATTCCCATCTTTTCTCCTCATCCGTCGTGTAGCACCAGGGGCCCTGTGGTTCTCTGTCAGGGTTTCTGCAGTAATTTCTACTGTTCTTTAGGGTATTATTAAACTTATGCTTATGGGGAAACTGTGAGACCCAGGACTGACAATCTTTTCCACTCAAGGTGTGATCTACGTTTCCAAAATACTCCATTCCTAGTGTTGTCATTTTGCACTCCCTTTGTCCTGGAAGAGAGTAAAGAACAAAATAATCAACACCTACTAACAACAACTATGATATATCTATTTCTGCTTTTTCTGACCGAAGGCCCAAGCGAGCTTTTCTGATCAAAATTTGTCCATTGTCTGTCGTTGTCGTCGTCGTTGTTGTCGTAAACTTTTCACATTTTCATCTTCATCTCAAGAACCACTGGTCCAATTTCAACCAAACGTGCTACAAAGTATTCTGGGGTTAAGGGGATTCAAGTTTGTTCAAATAAAGGGTCACACCCTTTTCCAAGGGAAGATAATTATGAATTATTGAAAAATTAATATTTAAAAAATCTTTTTCTCCAGAACCACTGGACCAGGAAGGATGAAACTCATATGGAAGCCTCCTCAGGTAGTGTAAATTTAAGTTTGTACAAATCATAACCCCCGGGGGGTAGGGTGGTGCCACAACGGCTGATCAAAGTTTTACATAGGAATATATAGAAAAAATCTTTAAAAATCTTCTCCTCAAAAACTGTTGGGACAGGAAAGATGAAACTCATGTTGAATCACCCTCAGGTAGTGTACATTTACGTTTGTTCAAATCATGAACCGGGGGGGGGGGGGGGTAGGGTCGGGCAATATTGCCGATCAAAGTTTCATATAGGAAGATATAGGGAAAATCTTTAAAAATCTTCTTCTCAAGAACCTTTGGGACAGGAAAGATGAAACTCATGTTGAATTATCCTCAGATAGTGTACATTCAAGTTTGTTCAAATAATGGCCCCCAGGGCAAGGGCGGAGCCACAATGGCCGATAAAATCTTTACATAGGAATAAATAGGGAAATCTTTAAAAAATTTCTTCTCAATTACTGCAAAGCCATGATAACAGAAAAACTATGTTAAGTCATATTGACATGTAAGCATCCTCATGTATTGAAGATTTAAATTTGTTCAAGTCATGAGTACCTTTTGGGGTAGGGAGGGAAATGAATGGGAGTCAAATTCAAATATAACAAAGTAATATATACAAACAAAATGTTCAAAAAAATCTATAAAAATCTTTTTCTCAAGAACTATCTCACAAAGTCATATGCAGAATTGAAATGAAGGCATTCTCAAGAAGTTTTAGAATTCAAGCTCCCCCCCCCCTCAGTAAACTTTTCAATTCTGATCTTATTTGCTGTTTTCCTAGTCAATGTGCTCAGGTGAGCGATGTGGCCCCTGACCCTCTTGTTAATAATGTTTTGAACTATATGAGCACTATAAAAGACAGAAATCTTTTTTGTTCATCATTTCATCATCAACTAGAGGTACTGTGAGCAATGAGCTCACTAAATGATACCCCCCGCCTCCCATATGGTTATAACTGATGAACAAAGTCCACGTTTGTGCTGTGGCCAGGTAACCCAAAATATGTGTCGAATCAAAAAGTAAAATAGGAGTGCACAATTGCAATATGTAATAAAGATTCTGTAAAAGTTTCATCAAATTTCACTCAGTGGTATAAGAGGAGTTGCGGATTAGAGATAGGTACATGTACCCCAGAGCGTAACAGACGGACGGACGGACGGACGGACATACCGATTACAGTATATCCTCCCACTTTTCAAGCGAGGGTATAATGAAATGGACATCTAATGCTACAATAGAGGCATATTTAAACAGTGTTCATTCTTAAGGAAACCTATAATTCATTGTTTATCATTTGAAAAAACAAAAAACAAATTTGTGATGAAATAGATAAACAAAGCCATTAATTAACGCAAAAGTAGACTTTTCTTTTAAAATCAGATGAAAGAGGATTTCCTTTCCTACAGAAATATCTTATATATATCTCAGAGAAACATTTCTTCAAGTTTCTTCGTAAAAATTACTTTTATAGCAACATTGAATATTTAGGTACGCTTGAAAAGTGGGAGGGTATACTGTAATCGGTATGTCCATCCGTCTGTCTGTTACGCTTTGGGTACCCATCTCTTATCCGCAACTCCTCTTATACCACTCAGTGAAATTTAATGAAACTTTCACAGAATCTTTGTTACATATTGCCATTATGCACTCCTATATTTTGGGTTTCCTGGCCACAGCAAAACATGGATTTTGACAATATTACCATACGGGAGGCGGGGGGTATCATTTAGTGAGCCCATTGCTCACAGTACCTCTAGTTTACAAGAGTTTTTGTGTCATATCAGTGCTAAGGGTTATACAGGCATTTAAAGCTATCAAAATTCCATTTAATTGTTCAAAATTCCCCCCAAAGAATTCTTATATATTCTCTGTTTTTGTCGGTCAAGCTTTCCTTTTTCTTATTCCATTGTGTCTTTTGTTTTCTCTTTTTCTCTTTTTAGATATTTTATTCGATCATTTAAGGTTAATTCTTATCCAAGTATAACTCTTTGTCAACCTGATATTGTTCCTATTTTTATGCTCCCTTATTAATTAAGCGTTAAAATTAAAATTCTGTCGGCCTATAGAAAAGTAGGAAAACAAATTCAAACTTTAAACTAGATGCTGTCATGAGACAGTAATACCCGCACAAAGGTGTTTGCCTCTAAATACACGCTCCTACATATTGGGCGGCTTTCCAAAGAAATAGTCAAAATAATTCTATAATTTACATGTATTCATCAAATTGAGTATGAAATTCTCAGACCCTGTGACCTATAACTCAGAACCTCTTATATTTATTTTATACATGTTTAATTCATTATATACCAGTCTGAATTTTATTAATGATGTAAATTCATGCACGGATCTGTCGGGGGGGGGGGGGGGAATCAGGACCCCCCCCCCCTGGAATTTACAAGGTTAAAAAATGTATATACTAAAACAAGGAAAAAGTTACAATGGACCCCCCCTTGGAAAATGCAGATCCCCCCCCCCCGGTAAACACGAATATGTGTAAAATAAGTATGAAAAGTTAAACATTTGCGGCAATAGAAGTCACCACTACTCCCACCCCACCCCCCACGATATAGGTTTTTGACGTTTGGGTGAGATTTACTTTAGGGTTTTTTTTTTTTTTGATTGTCAATTTCTGGGATAGGATTTTTTTTGACTGAGGTGGACCCCCCCCCCCCCCGGAAAAAATTTCTGGATCCGCGTCTGAAATTAGATTTTGATATATGTTTTGCTCATAAGAGGACCTTTTTAAATTTACTAACCCCCCCCCTCGACACCACAATCACACAGCACATACTTTTTGGAATAGGCTGGATGGAAAAGATTTGTTAAAATTTAATATCGTTTGTTATGAATTAATTTAAAATTTGTTCTTGTACTATACATGTGAACATGTAAATTTCTACATCACATCACGTTGCGTCACCCATTATCATATTTATAGATTAAACACCATTTGGCACACCTCGGCCGATTCCCACTTCATCTGATAAGGTGATGGAATCGACGAAGGTTCGCCAAAATGGCACATGGCTGCAGTCTGGTGTGCATTGGATTAATTCATTTTGAGTTATAATTGGATTTATATTTCATGAAGTTGAGACACAGGGAGTCGGTAAGTAGAAGTTTTAGTATAGTGGGGGGTAAAATACACCCAAACTATTAGGTTAAAGTTTAAAAAGGGTGAAAGATCATCGCATGCCACACTAGACGAATTTCATATTGTGAAGTTATCTCCCGTTGTCGATGTGACATTCAGTTACTGCCAATACTGGTGCGGATCCAGAATTTTTTTCGGGAGTAGGGAGGGGGGTTCACATCTCAGTCAAAAAATTCCAGCCTAGAATTTCGTGACAAGCAGGAGAAAAAAATGAAAACAAATAAACAAATAAAAAAACAATGATAGTGAGGTCAATGTTTTCTAAGTTTATAGGGAGAGGATGTCAAGAGTCATTTTTTACTTGCTACAGTATATAGTCTTGTTTAAATAACAAAGCAAATGCCAGATGGGGGGGATGGGGGGGATTCCAATCTTCCTACCCACTTCCTGTCCCTGAAATAACAATGTATTTTGTTATTCCAGTTAAATAGTATATTTTTTTCCATTTGACTAATTATTATACATATTTTGTTTCTTGTGTTTATAGTATGTCTGTCTATAAGTCTGCAGAAATTAAATCCTAGCTAGCTTGCCCATAAGTTTTAAGTGGGATGGGCTATACAAATAGCTTCCACATTTTATAGGTTTATTTCTTGTGACAATTTAATAAGACCTTTTATTTGGGTACCATTAATTTTTACCTCTGATCGCTTGACATGGGATACACATTTTTACAAGAAAAATACCAAACTTTAAACTCTGCCTAAATTTTGATCAGTAGGTGCTAGGGCTTTCATACTTATCATGACATATTGTATTCATTGTGAACTGTCAACAGGTATAAATATGTTTGACCTTGACCCTAGAGTTTGAACCACTTAAACAAAAAAATTAACCTTGGCAATTAACTTTTGAACAGGAATTACTAGGGATTTCTTTATTTCACATGTGCATTCCTTGTGACAAGACTTTCTTCTGATACTAACAATTTGAACCCTTTGACCTTGACCTTTGATTTTGACATATATTTGAGAAACTTCAACCTTCGCCATAGGCTTCCATACTGGGACATCAGTGTTTCACAAACACATCTTATCTTCATTATTATTTGGTGGTGTCTCCATATGAGGGAAGATGTATTCACAACAAACAAACAAATCACTAAAGAAAATATAAAACATGAATATGTTGGTCAGGCATATCTCTGCAGAAAAAAAAACAGCTTTTCAAATACTCCAACCATATTGTAACCCTTTCAAAACACTCATTTGAGCTTTTTTGGTTTCCTTAGCATATAATGTCTGTCGTGACGTGTTGTCCATCTGTTTGTCTGAAAACTTTTTACATTTTTAACTTCTCTAGAACCACTGGGCCAATTTTACCCAATTCATATAGAAATATGTACATTTGTATGTCAGACTCAGTCCATCTGTCTCAATAAATTTAACCTTGGTTATTACGGTCATATCTACTGAATGAGAAGAGACATTCATATTAAACTTATGTATTAGTATATTTACCTGTGAGAATGGCATGGTTTTTTTTTTTTTTTTTTTTTTTTTACATGTGACCTAGAAGTTTGACCAACTTGCAAAAAAATTAAATTGTTATAAATTCATCATTTTGAAAGAGAAAAGTTAGGGCATTCATATCATAATGCATGTATATTATTACCTGTGATAAGACCTTTCCAAATAAATCATGACTTTTACACTGTGACCTTGACCTTGAAGCGATCAAGCCTAACCTACTTTTCAAAAATGTTGCATTTGCTTATAACTTTTGATTGAGATGAGATATGACTCTCACATTTGACATGTACATAAATTACTCATAAGAATTCAAGGTGTTTCCCAGCATGCGATGTTTTTTTATGCGCCCGAATTTTTTCGGGGCGCATATTGTTTTTGTCCTGTCTGTTTGTCTGTTTGTCTGTTTATCTGTTTGTCTGTTTGTCTGTTGTCAACTTTAACCTTGGCCAAAACTTTTGAACCGTAAGAGATAGAGACTTCATATTTGGTATGCATACTCCTCTAATAAAGTTCTTTCAAATGACATCAAGGTCAATGACTTTTTGACGTTGACTGTGACCTATATGCTAAAAATAGGTTTTTCAACTGTTTGTCATAACTTTTGAACCATAAGAAATAGAGACTTCATAATTAGTATGCATAGTCCTCTAATAAAGTTCTTTCAAATGACATCAGGGTCAATGACCTTGTGACCTTGACTGTGACCTTTATACTTAAAATAGCTTTTTCCACTTTTTGCCATAACCTTTGAACCATAGAAGATAGGGACTTCATATTTGGTATGCATACTGCACTAATTAAGTTCCTTCAATTGACATCAAGGTCAATGACCTTGTGACCTTGACTGTGACCTATATGCTAAAAATAGCTTTTTCCACTTTTTGCCATAACTTTTGAAACATAAGAGATAAGGACTTCATATTTAGTATGCATACTCCACTAATAAAGTTCTTTCAAACAACATCAAGGTCAATGACCATGTGAAGTTAACTGTGACCTTTATACTAAAAATAGCTTTTTCTACTTTTTGCCATAACTTTTGAATCATAGGAGATAGGGACTTCATATTTAGTATGCATACCCCACTAATTAAGTTCTTACAAATAACACCAAGGTCAATGACCTTGTGACCTTGACTGTGAACTATATGCTAAAAATAGCTTTTTCGAACTTTGTTGACGCCGGGCGCATAGTGTTTCACAAACACATCTTGTTACCCCTTGACGTTGATGTTTTACATAATTTTCAAAATATTTAACTCTCCTAAAAGATGATTAGGCTTCTGAGTAACATTAAGGAAGACTTCAAGGAAGACAGGGCTTTTTGCACAAAAAACGTCATTTTTCAACCCACATTTGACCCCCCGGGGCAAAATCTAAATTCCAAAACCTTACTGCACATCTACATGACCCCACCAACCATCTCCCAAAAGATGATTAGGCTGCTGAGTAAAATGTAAGAGGAGTTCGGGGAAAACAGGGCTCTTTGTATGAAAAACGTTATTTTTCGACCCCCATTTGATCCCCTGGGGCAAAATCTTAATTCCGAAACCTTACTGCACATGTACATGACACCACCAACCATCTCCCAAAAGGTGATTAAGCTGCTGAGTAAAATGTAGAAGGATTTCAGGGAAGATGGGACTTTTTGCACAAAAAACGTCATTTTTCGACCCCCATTTGACCCCCCGAGGCAAAATCAAAATTCTGAAACCTTACTGCACATCTACATGACACCACTAATCATCCAACAAAAGATGATTAGGCTGCTAAGTAAAATGTAAGAGGAGTTCAGGGAAGATAGGGCTTTTTGCATAAAAAACGTCATTTTTCGACCCCCATTTGACCCCCCGGGGCAAAATTAAAATTCCAAAACCTTACTGCACATCTACATGACACCACCAACCATCCCCCAAAAGGTGATTTGGCTGCTGAGTAAAATGTAGAAGGAGTTCAGGGAAGACGGGACTTTTTGCACAAAAAAACGTCATTTTTCGACCCCCATTTGACCCCCCGGGGCAAAATCAAAATTCCGAAACTTTACTGCACATCTACATGTCACCACTAATCATCCCACAAAAGATGATTAGGCTGCTAAGTAAAATGTAAGAGGAGTTCAGGGTATATGGGACTTTTTACATAAAAAACATCATTTTTCGACCCCCATTTGACCCCCCGGGGCAAAATTAAAATTCCGAAACCTTACTGCACATCTACATGACACCACCAACCATCCCCCAAAAGGTGATTTGGCTGCTGAGTAAAATGTAGAAGGAGTTCAGGGAAGACGGGACTTTTTGCACAAAAAACGTCATTTTTCGACCCCCATTTGACCCCCCGGGGCAAAATCAAAATTCCGAAACCTTACTGCACATCTACATGACACCACCAACCATCTCTTAAAAGATGATTAAGCTACTGTGTAAAATGTAGGAGGAGTTCAGGGAAGAAAAGTGTGACAGACGGACGGACGGACGGACGGACGGACATGAGTAACAACAATATACCCGAACTTTCTTTAGAAAGTGCGGGTATAAATACCATCAAAATGTGCGATGTCAGAAAACTTAACAACATTAACAAGGGAGAAAACATAATTACTATCATTTTCTTTTCACTTTACTCGTTTTTACTAAGTAAGAGCGTCCAGATATTTTCTGATTCATACAAATATATGACCACCACAAAATTGCATTGCATCATTACCAAAGATTAACCGACCACGAAATCGAATCCTTACAAACAAATATTTTTCCTCAAACCTCGAAAATTTGATCCCAAGAGAAAAGTGATTTCAACAGTAACATCATACATGTTTGAACCTTGATCGGGAATAGTAATATTACTGTCTGTATTCTGATGCATTCTGTGATTGTGTAATGTATTAGAACAAATTGGACAGTAATAATTATTGTCGTAAGTGTTAGAAAACTGCTACAAGTTGAACCCATTTTGTTTTCTTACTCATTCTGAATTATTTCCATTCCTGCTAATTGTGTGTATTGTGAAATGATTGCACTTATTATGTAATATGCACTTATTATTGGCACTTATCGTGTAATTTGAAAACCACTGTACAGAAACATGACCTTTACTCCTCCTAATGTAATAATAATGCGTTGTTTAATTCGGGGGTTAAGCACCATTCAAAAATATGAATTACATGTATAAGCTGTGGATTTTGAATATTTCATTTGAAAATGTTACAAAAGTATATCATCTGATTTGTTTTAAACACATGAATTGTGTCTTAGCAACGATATTAAATACAACAAGAATGTCAATTTATAAGAATATTTACCTGCATAATGCCCATCCAATAAATAACAAACTTTAATTTTTATAATGCATAAATCTTTCAAAGTACAAGGACATAATGCCGAGATTCAAGATGTTACGATGTAGACTCATTAAGAAAGAAAGCGATATGCAGAGGAGGCCCTTGACACATATTTTGATGACAACATAACCGCCTCTAACACATCATGCAGTGATAATTGCAAAATTACTAATGGGTGAAAATCCTTACTTAGTTTAGCAAACTTTTTTTACATATATTTTCAATAATACAAGCCTTTTGAACATTGGTGTTAATGGTAATTTACATGTAAGACCAAAGATTTATAATAAACGTGATGAATTTTTCTTCCAAGTCCCAGACCAAGTTCCAGACCGTGAAATGTAACACGTAACTGTATGTTACCTACCTGAGCAAAAGTGTCCCAATAAAAGAAACAATATTATCCTGTTTATTGTTGCCATATTGAATGATATTTATGTCCTGTCTTCATATGAAACAAATGATGTTTTTTGATGCGTAAACAGAATGCTGTGTATATTTATAATCGTGATGTATAAGACCTACATAAAACAAGGGACCTAGAGGTGATTAATCATGCAGCATTATAGCAAAAACACTCAACTACAGGCAATGTATTTCAAAATCCACTTCTTATTTATAAATGAAGGGACTTATTGTTCTTATTTATGCTACTTACAGTTAATAAGACATATTGCCGCTCAAGTTAAATTGTACAGATGTTAAGCATTTACATTTCAAAGCACATTATATAGAAAACAAGGATGACTGAGTTTCGGATAGGAACATCTTTATCAGATACATGTGAATTTATACAACGATTATTTGTGATTTGTCCTTTCTGATCGACATATCTTATTTTATCAAATAAACAATGCAATATGAAAATAGTCATCTTGCAGAGTTTATTTGATAAAATAAAATATGTCAGAAAGGACAGATTGATCAAAAAAGTGTTATAACCTTGACGGTGTAATATATGATGAGGTGTTAAACGTTAAAATTTTGTTTAGAATCACGATGGTAAGGAATACAGTTGTAGGCTATTGTATTATCAATGAGTTCACGCCAAAAAAAATTGTCAATGAAATTTGCAGTATGGCGATAACAATTTTTTTTAGCTCAAAAGTCTATTAAACACTACAAAATAGGAGTGGAGCAACACGGACCTCAAAAGCATCAGAGGTGGGATCAAATGCCACGGTGAAGCGAGGATCCCCTGCCGACTGGTCCCACCCGCCATATGCCTCTTGTCATAATCAGGAAATGGCGGTAAACATCCGTTGAATAAAGCACGTTACTAACTATGCCATACATTTGATCTATAATTTCTCTGTATAGTAGTTTTACAATTTGATTTACAAATTTCACTAAGCTAAAAATATTTTTAATTTTCTTTATTCAAAAGAATTTAAGAATAAATAAGATTTTGTTGTCTAAAGGTACACTTACTTACATATTTCATTTTTTATCAACAAAATCTTTAATATATAATTATGTTCGTAACGCATTCATTGCATGAACTCATTTTTACATGTTATCTCAAAATATTAAAAAAAAAAAAAAAACTAGAGGTATTGTGAGCAATGAGCTCACTAAATGATACCCCCTGCCGCCCATATGGTTATGACAAAATGGCAAAATCCATGTTTTGCTGTGGCCGGGAAACCCAAAATATGTAAAATAGTAGGTGCACAATGGCAATATGTAATAAAGATTGTGTGAAAGTTTCATTAAATTTCACTCAATGGTATAAGAGGAGTTGCGGATAAGAGATGGGTACCCCAAAGTGTAACAGACAGATGGACGGACGGACATACTGATTTCTATATACCCTCACGCATTTCAAGCGGGGGTACAAATATCAACCGCAAATACAACGAACATTCATTTCTATTTTTTAAGTACACGTAATATAGTGTTAATTTTAAATATTATCAAAAATAATATTTATATAATATGATTAATAAATATCCTCTATCCATATTTCTCATGAAAAATGGATTACTTTTACTTACAGCGTATTCTAAAGGCTATAATGGTAAAATCAAATATGAGTTCTAAAAAAATTCATTTTTTTTTACAAAATTTAAAAGTCTACAAAATATTTTAAAATGTTTGGCTTATTGGATGCATGTTTATGATGTTGTGTCATTGATATTTATTATAAGCATATTGTTTACCTTTTATTACTAAATATGAATTAAACTAGAGGTACTGTGAGCAATGAGCTCACTAAATGATACCCCCGCCTCCAATATGGTTATAATGGCAAAATCCATGTTTTGCTGTGGCCGAGAAAACCAAAATATGTGTCGGATCAAAAAGTAAAATAGGAGGTGCACAATGGCAAAATGTAATAAACATTCTGTGAAAGTTTCATTAAATTTCCTTCATTGGTATGAGAGGAGTTGCGGATAAGAGATGGGTACCCCAAAGCGTAACAGACGGACGGACGACGGACGTACAGCTAGACGGACGGACGGACAGACATATCGATTACAGTATACCCTCCCACTTTTCAAGCGGGGGGTATAATAATATAAAATTATTATTCAATTTCAAATGTATATTTATTATGGCTCCATATAATTATACTTAGAATGGTGACCCAGAGCACCGCAAAATTTTATTTTAAAAGTTATTTATCACTTTATAGATTTCATATATATATATATATATATATATATATATATATATATATATATATATATATATATATATATATATATATATATATATATATATATATATATATATATATATATTGTAAAATTCTGCGGAAATGTGGATGACCTTACATTATGATGTTGACAGAAATTAGAACGTCAAACCTGCAAAATTTGAAAGCTCAACGTTTCGTAATAAATAGCTGAGGAATCTAGTTTAGATCTAGAACTTATTAAGACATTATCGGTATTATTAATAAATGATGCTTTCGCAAAAGGTGGAGCAGAGAGCAGTGATAAAATTCTTCGTAGATATCGGAAAATACAAACAGTGACCCATTAATTCTTTAAACAATCGGGTAAACATAGTATAGGAAGCCTTTCTTTAGTATTGAAGTCGCATGTTATATTTTCGGATGGAGGGTACAGTTTATATATACAGAATGGCATGCGTAAAGGAAAGACACCATTCCGAAATTGTAGTACTGTAAAAAATAAATTACGTAACGTGACTCTCGTATTTCCGTAAATAAAACCGTTTTAACGCAAACAGAAGTTTGATTATTTGCAGGATATGAGACAGGCATTGTCAAATATTATTTTATGTATGAAACCTGAACAGTTTGTGCACATTTTTATGACAAGTTAAAGCAACATAAGAAATATATTGTAATATATTTAAATTAAACGGTGAATATGTTAAGAAAAGATGCACTATTAAGCTTATGACGTCGGGTGACGTCAAGAATTTTCGTTTTAGTGCACCATGTATGAGTGTGACTCTTTGTTGTATCTTATATATTAAAATATAACTATTTGTGCTTTGTTTTTTTTTTAACTTGCATATTGATAAAATATACATTAATTTTATCAAAGTAATAGTTTCATAAATTTTTTTAATGTATGTTTGCCAGTAATTTTCAAATTTGTCCACGAACTTAACGGACAACCCTCGTATAACCAAGTAAACTAAAATTAAGGATATTAAAGAGTCTGTCCTATCAGTTTAATATTTATATTCGTAAAATATTATATTCTGTGCAACAAGTCCGCGTAATGTTTTAACATTCCTAGTACTCAACCATACTTGAATGTTACTAGTATTTAACACTCTTGATTGAAGTTTGTATTTGGTAAAATCTTGAAAAGTTAGTATTAATGACCTTGTAAGCAAACATGATTATCATTTAGTCCTATAATTTTGTTTTTTGTTTTTGTTTTTGTTTTTTTTTTTTTGCTGACTTATCCAATTATACTGATTGTTAGACTTTCATTTTTATTCTGGATGTGACTACGGAATGTTGTCTCATCTATTAGATCATAAATACATAGAGCTTGTGGAGGATCTGACTGGTTTACATGGGATGTTTTCTCCCTCTTGGCAGCACCCACCTTTTGAATTTCCATAATTTCCTATCTTTTTTATTGATTTCTTGTTTATTTTACTTGAATGTATGATGCTTTTCATCTGTCTGGAAATTTTAAAGATTTAATGCACTCCTCGCATTAGTTTTATACAATAATTATGTTAAAAGTTAAATCAAATGTTTTATACAGTTTTTTTTTATAAAATAACCAGATATTAGTTGTAAAGATGATACTACTGACAGAGGTTGCTATTCCAATTTATTTTATTTTCTTTATAGACCCTTTCACGATAACTGCGTTACTACTCTTTTGCAGGGCAAAATGGTATATTTTGGTGTAATATGACGTAAAGTTAATTGTCTTATATACGTCATTTAATTATATGTCAACAAAAACTTCGGCAAACGTTATTATTTTGCCCTGCAAAAAAGTAGTACCGCAGTTACCATGAAGGGGCTAATTAAGCAACAGCTGAGCGTTTAGTTGAACAAAACTAACACACGGATAAATGAAATGTGAAGGACTACTTTGATTGTCACATCGTAGTTACATTGCAATCCTATCAGACTAAAGTTTTAATATAAAGTCTTCTCAAAGGTCTTCTATAATTGATTTTGGCTGGTTCTCAAAGAAGGAAAAGAAAAGACTACATGTACAAGTGAAATACGATATCTACCGGTTACTACCTTTTGTTTTGTACTTCGGAAATCGTGGTTATAAGTTATTATATGTATAATAGTTTTTTCCAGAAACAATACATATATAGCAAGTATAAAACGTGACAACTGTTTTTCCTATGTATACTTGTGTCATATTAAAATAAAAGAGTAGACAAAAGTAAGAAATCATTCTTTAAAGATCGTTAAATGGAGTTTATTTCAACATTTTTTTTCTCAAAGATCTGATGCAAGGTATTGAGTATAAGTAGTATCTGATTCATTGACCGTCGTAGAGTGAGGCATGTTTTTCGGCGAAAGATTCCAAACCTTTTTACGAAAGTGTAACTAATCGGGAGAGTCTACTTTGGAGATAAACAGTAAATTAAAAAAGTTAAAAATTCATAGCCGCTTCACTGCTTTTGTGTTACTTGCCTATACATGTATACGAAATGTAATGTGTAAAATGTGTAAAATATACTTTTTTAAAACCTCGAAATTTAGACTATAAGAACGTTCTTTTTTAATTTCATTGAAGCTAACACACTTATTCAATATAACAATCCAAAGGAAAGGCACGAAGATTTACTCGTGACGTTAAATGCGAAATTACGAATACTGACCCTTCTTTCATAATACAAAGACAGATGTACTGCAGAAGTATATACATATATTTTTTCATCAGTGGTCCCATTAAAGTAATGGTTAGCGAGTTGGATTTTCGTGCTGGCGACCCAGGATCAATTCCTTTCGTGTTCAAATTTCTTTTATAACTTTATCAGCTCGATGTTACTGCTGGCAACGTGATGGTTCTAGATTCTACAATAAAAATTATTGTTTTCATTCAGAATTCTTGAGTTTTAACACAATTTTAATCAATCATTTTGTGAACATTGCAATCTGCATCTAAAATTCAAAAGAGGACTTACAGTTCAACAGCAAAATCAACAGCTAAGTACTTCTGACGTGACAGCTATACTAAATGTGGCATGACACTCACAAGAAAGTATCTTAAACTTAAAAGAACAATTTTATGAAACTGGAGATCACATAACTAAGGTCCTTAATGTGTACATGAATGAAGTGGCTTCTCAAAGTCTACTTCACTTCGCATGAAGCGGTCAGGCAAGGATTAGTACAACATTCTCTTTGTTATCATAAATATCATATGCTACGTAATTCAGAAAAACAGAAAATAAGAACGCTCTATAAGTATGGCTATATATGGTAAGCTTATTATAAAAGTATTGACATTGTAAACTAAATACATGATAGCTCTATATTCTATTCATCACAATTCATCACAATTCCACACTAAGTGCGGCTTTCTACTATACACTGCTCATTGGATAATCCTGTAACACATTTGTTATCTACCGTGACTAAGTTTTTTTTATCTGTCGGTGATCTGGTTGGTGATTTTCAGTTTAGAATAACGGCAATGTGATCATTAAAGAAAATAGCATGGTAAACACTGCAATGAATAAATCGGCGTTTAAGCTTCTGTTGTCGCTGCTCACAACACGACCTAGAAGCAGAAAATAAAGACTAAGAAATATTAAAGTGTTACAATAAAACAAATTATTAATGACTAAACTTTGGGACAAAGCAAGCTTTAAGCATTCTTTTTTTTTATTTTAATTCACTAATTCTTTTAATTTTTGTAAGAATAGTAGTGTCAGGTAATAATTTTTTTTATTGTTAATTCTATTAACTTAACTTTTTTAAATTCCATGTTGGATGTTTTATAACTTTTAAGTTAGTTGTTTCAGTTTTAAATTTTTTTATTCCAGATGAGGCAGTACCATTACACTTCCGCACTTAACATTTTACCGTAACCTTACCCTTAATTGCTGGATTAGTTTCGAACTTTTCTTGTGATGTTAACGATGTGAGGGTTAAGGGTGAAGTTGTTGAGTTATTTGGTTTATTTGTCGTTGATTGCCCTGGTATAAATTGAAAAGTATACAATAAAGTGGAAAACAAAAACAAGACAAAAAGCTACATTCTTATTCTTATTTGTCAACTTCCCTTACTTATGCAGAATATACATTCATCACCGTCATACGGGGTTTATATCTCTCTGTCGAATTGATACACAAAAGCATGCTCTATGTGTGAACATTTATTAATGGAAGTAAGTTATTGACAAACAAACTGATGAAACGAGAATATCTTCAGTCTCGTTTAAAGTCATCATTTTTTAAGCTTTATGGTCGATACAATGACCTTGTCAGCAAATATAATTTTTCAAACTGATCGTACCTAAGTTTTGGAGATCCGCATTGCCCTGCTCCTATATTTTGTCTTGTTTAATGGAATTCTGAGCTTGCATACTGTTCGTTACCTTCATATATTTAATTAGAATCCTACCAATGCTTAAAATACAATCAAAAAATTTGTAAAATAATCATGTCAAGCATCAGATGACATTTACAGCAAAATCATGTATATTGTTTTAACTACCGGTTTAGAATTATGCGTTTCGTCAAAAAATGTGAGGTACAGAATTTTAAATAAATAGCATTTTTTATAAAAAGTAAAATGCAATCTACTCAGAATAATTGAAGAAAATATCTCTCCTCTCTCTGAAATGAATGTAGTGAGATTGCTTTAAGAAATTTTAAATTCAATGTTTTGTGCCTCATCCATCTTCAATTAAAAAGATGAATGTCTTGAGGCATTAATACGTTAAGATGTTTTTTGGAAAATATATCTGTCTCCTGATATGTTTACAGCTCTAGATTACATAATCACTGCTCACCACAAATAAGTATGTTGCATTTTCCCCATCTTTTACCGGGAGCTGTAGACAAACACCAGGGAAATTTTGCTCCATCCGGGGATCTGCAATAATTTTCTAACTCTCCAAAAACTGCATAAGCCTCTTCTGAATCCCAATGCCGGCATGCGTAACCAGTCTCTGTGGTAGCAATTTGTCCCGTGTACATAAATCCTTTTCCCTTTTCATAACAGTCATCATCTGTAATGGCTGAATAAAAGAAATAAAATAGGAAGAACAACAATATCTCTTAGTATGTACATGTTCACAATTGCTGTAGCTTGGTGGTTGAGGTCTTAATTGGGAGGTCTTGAGTCTGATCCCTGTCCATATGTGCTGCGACAAGGCTAAAACGCTGAACACAAGGAACATTTTGCGACTGTTTCTTATTAAGAGTCCAGCACTTTGAATGACAGTTGCAGATCTTTGGGATGAAACTTTTAATATTCCTCACTGCTGCGAGAGTAAGGAACATTTAAACAAGATCTTAACAGCAGATGACGTTTCTGAATAAGTGAAATTCTCAGTGAAACGTTAAACAACATAACAAAGCATGTATAACTTAGGACATAGTGGTATTCCACAGTATTCCCATCTTTTCTCCTCGTCCGTAGTGTAACACCAAGGGCCCTGTGGTTCTCTGTCAGGGTTTCTGCAGTAATTCCTACTGTTCTTTAAGGTATTGTTAAACTTATGCTTATGGGGAAACTGCGAGACCCAGGCTTGACATTCTTTCCCAGACAACGTTTGATCCACGTTTCCAAAATACTCCAGACCCAGTGTTGTCATTTTGCACTCCCGCTGTCCTAGTATAGAGCATAGAAAGAAATTTTCGACACCCATTTACAGCCAAAACTGCTTTGATTGAATATCTGCATTTAAATACGGTTTTGTACTATTTTAAATGAGCAATATACATTATAAAAGGGAAAGAAAACTGATTTGATTAATTATCATGAATAAAATGGCCATCTAATGCATCAATAGAAACCTATTTAAATATTATCCCTTCTTCGGAAAGTCCTGTAAAGCCGTGTTTATCATTTAACAGAACATTAGTATAATAAATTAATACAGTTATTTTTTTTATCTCAAAAGTTATAATAAAACATTTTCTTTACCCATAACTTGAAATGCCTCTCTTACGAAAGAAATATCTTATTTTTCAAGAATACATTTTTCATAAAAATTACTCCAACAGCAACTCGAATGGATCAAAAGAAAAATGTGATTTCAAAAAGTGTTGTAATATATCATTACTTGGTTATTTCAAGCACTTTAAGCTATCAAAACATTCAATTTTATTTTTAAAATTCTTAAAAATTATTTTCTCTTTTTCGCCGTTTATTGTTAACCAAGCTTTCCTGTTTTCTTATTTCCCCTTTGTCTTTCTCTCTCTTTTTTAGATTATATATTCGTTCCTTTAAGAAAAATCAAATTTAGAACACAGTTATCACTCATTTTTCACTTGATATTGTTCTTATTTCCATTATACCCTTTAAAAAAAGAATTTGGCCTATTGAAAGATCGGGAAAAACATTTCTCCCATCCTTGATCAAATTGTAAATGAGTAGCCAATATATCTTAAAACGTCTGTCTTTGCTTGCTGACATGGGAAAAAATTCAAAATGTTTTGTACTTTTTAGAGTTTCGATTTCAAGAAGATAAACCTTTCATTCTCTTGAAATGTCTGCTAGAAAAACACAACATGCAAGTGACCATTTGTCAAAAGAGCAGCAAACGGTAAACTGAAAACATCGCACAATTGAGTGATAAACAATAGCAATGTATCTACATTGAACCACTTCTTGCCATTTTGTGACCGTGCTTGCAGTATTTGTTTTCAAATATTCAGAATACATGTAATTTATAAGAAAATTATACTTTTAACACAAACTCTAATCTAACTTAACTGAAACCGATAGATAAGGAAACTGTAATATTGGGTTAATTAAATACCTAACTGAATTATTTTTAGCAAAAATACATAAATAAAATGAAAACAATAGGGTGATTCATGAGAAATACTTTGAACATGTAAAGTTTGACTTAGCTAAGACTTAGCTAAAATTGCTTTCATTATGATACGGTTTAAGAAGTACTTAAGTAGTACTAAGGTAGGTTCTAAGATTGTGTTTAAAACGTATTTACGACCCTATCTAAGTCAAAAACTTAGAAAGCTTT
The DNA here is from genome assembly GCF_032062105.1 of Saccostrea cuccullata. NCBI lineage: Eukaryota > Metazoa > Mollusca > Bivalvia > Ostreida > Ostreidae > Saccostrea > Saccostrea cuccullata. The sequence continues at coordinate 4,688 of NW_026927504.1, read as the reverse complement.
ATGTTACGAATCCCAGGGGCTTGAACCATAAAGCTTGCTAAGTTTTTGACTTACATAGTGTCATAAGTATATTTTAGGCACAATTTCAGACCCTGTCTAAGTTTTACTTAAGTATGTCTTAAACCGTAACACAAAATGAACTTCACAAGATCCAAGCAAAGTAAAACAAATATTCAAAATATTTCTTATGAATCACCCTATATATTTTTTTTCATTTCATTCAGATATATTGCTACAAAATGATTTATTTTTTTAATTCAAATTTTTAATTAAATATTTATAAAAGCTGATGTCCTTACCTATCGGTTTTAGTTATGTAAGATTAGATTCGTATTAAAGATATCCTTCTGTTATAAAATACACAGAATATTTGATGTTAAAAAATACTGATTTCATGGCTAATTAACAATATTATGATTGAAGGCTAATTAACACAATTTAATTTTATCCAAACCTCAAATATTTTTGCTAAACTAGGTTCATGTACCTCTCTCACTCAAGAAAAATTAGATATCTTTCATGATCTACCGACTGGTCACTGGCTCCTGCTGAAAAAGCAGGTACGGGTAACAACATTGTCTTTGTCTGAATTGTATTTTAGAAGTAATTTTAAAATTTCTGGGTGATAAGACACGCTTGAAATGTTTTTTAATATGTTTGTCTTTCTCATCCTAAAAAAATGTTCTTTAAAACATGACGTTTAGATGTGACACGGTGACACCCCCTATGCCCGATGTTTTAAACATCTATAAAACTAATTTGATTTAAGGGGGCCGTCTGTGGTTTTATTGTGTGAAAACTACAATAGCGAAACTCTTCATTTTTATACAATATATAACTTACATTAACTTCAGCGTACATGCCAAGTTTGGGAAAAATCTACCGTCCAGGTAGTCTTAAGGGACAGGTCTCAAAATACATGTACATTTACAATAGGATTATATATAGGAAAAAGCCAATTTTTAGCACTTTAAAGCAAATTATACAAATATTACAATAGACTTTTTGTTAAAACTATTATGTATGATGAGTAATACTATATTGTACATTATATGTAAGATACACAAAATTCTACCGTCTTGTTACCAGAGGGGGCATCTCAAAATGCAAAAAAAAAAATGTTCTACAAAATATACACAAGAGATTTCTATGAAAGCATGATAAAAATATTGGAGATATTCTTAAATTTTTATATTTTAAATTTCAAGAGCGTATGTTAATTACTTTTTCTTCAATAACATTATTATCCATTTCTTAAGAGCTGCAGTTTAACATAACGTCAAAAACACACTATAACGACGTCAACCTACATATCAATTTCAAAATCGGTTAAAAAATCAGTTCTATAAAATTGTAATTACATTTTGTAAGCCTGTTCTTTCTAAAATTTGTTTAATTTTATTAATCAAGTGAAAATAGTTGCTTTAAAACAATATTAACTTTATTAGACAAAAGTTTCAATGTTAATTATATTTATATATGTGCTTATTTTGGTATATTGTATTTAAAAATATGACACCAAATACAATAGATATGGAGACTGTGACATAATGATTACTTTTGGATCAACCCTCGTATTAGTTTTTAGGGATTTTGACATGAAGTGGTAATTTAAGAAAAAGCTTTATAATAGACATGATGAATTTTCAACTGCTATCAACTTTTCAATTTGTAGCTTGAAAATTAAGTAACAATATCACCGTATTTTACCTACCCAAGGACAGGTGCCCCATTGAAAGAAACATTATTATCCTGATTACTGTTGCCATATTGAATGATTCTTTTATCCTGTCTTCAGAAAAAACAAGGGTGTTTTTGATGCTTAAACAGAATGCTTGTATATTTAAAGCTGTAATTGCAAAGTGTCACATGATCGACTCATGTGGTAAATAAAGAAGAATATTTGTTGTAACCATTTCAGGAATAGGAAGCGTTATATGATTGCGCTCAGGACAAAAGGGGTCTATTTTCCTAAAACAAAAAGAACATATTAAGCAAGCGCAGCGAGTGTTGCAATGCATATGAGGCGAGCTCAAAAGACTAACGTGTAAGAGCAGAGAAAATTCGGAATGCAATCTGTACATGTATATACATGTACGTCAGGCAAATTTTTGTGTAAAACTTCCCAGAATTCCTAAGCTAACAGGATTCCATGCGATGATGGCGAATGAATAAATAAAAAAAATAAAAGGCTTTCGGTTTGCAGAAATATTAGAAACAACAAGAAAATACTATACAATGTCTTTCGTCAAATTTTGAACTAGCCTAACTAGGTCTATAGTTTTAACAAGACACTCGGCCGTCTCCGTAAGCTCCGACGAGCTCCTTTACGTCACATGACATCACAGCTAGTCGACATGTCAACTTCCCTTACTTATGCAGCAATATCCCTCCATCATCTGTATAGATGGTTTACATATCTCAGTTGATTCGATACACAATATCATTCTCTTCGTACGAACAATTTCTAAAACAAGGCAAATTATTAAAAAACAAGTTTATGGGGAAAAAATACCAGCAGTCTCTTTAAGGTCATCATTTCGTGCCTTCTATGTTCAATAATTTATGCATAATTAAGCATAATTTATCATTGAGCTGACTGACGGTTTTTATACATATTATTAGTCCATTATTTATACACTGACTTGACGACGGATTTACCGGTAATGACAAGGAGCACACAGCGGGTCTGACCGGTTGGCAGGGGATGTTCACTCCTCTATAGCACCCGATCCCACCTCTGATTTTTGGGGTCCATGTTTGCTCTGCTACTATTCTGTATTGTTTATGGACTTTTTATCTCGAATATTGTTCCTCATCTCCATATGTTTTAAACATTAGATTTCAACATGTAACTAATTATTCCTTGCATCATAAATTGAATCATCTTTAATTTCTTTTGTAGTTTAATTTACATATTTCACTAAACTAAAATATGTATGTAATTTATGATGCAAGGAATAATTAGTTACATGTTGAAATCTAATGTTTAAAACATTTGGAGATGAGGAACAGTATTCGTGGGCAACAAAATTTGTTGATAAAACATGTTTTATACAACGATATCTACATGTATTTCGTTGACTATTCTTTGAATGTTTATAAATGTTCATAGATATTAAATTTATACATTCTACATATTAGACCATGACCAAATTCCTATGATAAAAATCATTTGACTCTACATTCAGTTACTCTGAATTTGATATTTTGATAATACTTGGAACATGACACAAAACAAGCATCCTATGTCAGAAAATTCCAAAGCTAAAATCAAGTGTCGAAAATGAGTAAGCCTTCCCTGTCGAGCGGTAACATCTAACCGTAGTAAGGTTGAAAAACTTTGGTATAGAAACTAAAGCTAAACAACTATGATGAAAAACAACATCCGAAACGTGACCGAGTGATGGTTTATTACCGCTAATAAGATCATTTAGCGATTAAAAAATTTACAAAAAGCTGAATTTCAACAAGGTGTCTGAAATTTCCTCCTATAACAGTTTAAACGTACAATTGGTCAAATATTAATGCAAAAACTAAGAGACATTGCCCTTCAACTTAGTTCTCATTTGTATGACATGATAATTGATATAGGGGTCATTAGAAGGGTAATTTCTTCTTGCATGCAATGTGCCATCGTGTTCTGTTAGAAGGTAGCTAAGTATTTATGTTACTGAACATTAAAGACAAAATTTTACAATTACTAGAGATGTTAAGCAGATGACCGTATAGATCTACGTGTACATGTAGCTGTAGCTGCGTGGAATAGCGACCCGTGTTCGAGTTGGTTATCTTGCATTACCTTTGTTCACATTTTATTGCAGTTACGTGTAAAAGTGTTTGTTTGTATACTGCTCTGACCTGTACAACTATAATTGTAAGTTTCTTTGGTATCTTACTTTCCTGCATTATACGGAGTATTACGATATTTTTGTCGCTACCAAGTGATGTATAGCATACGTCCGTCTACACCTGTGTCGACTGATTACACTGAAAAGAGAATAAGTCCTGCCCTTTATATGTGGATCTGCAGGTATAGCGATTCTCCGAACTTTTACGAATCGTGTCCACCTTTAATCTCAAACTACAGAATAGATCTTTTTCAGCCGGTGTTTCATATGAAGTTGAGAATTTGTTTCATACATCCAATGTATCTTTTTTATGACAAGTCATAGATTTATTTGATACAAACAGATTGTAAAGTGCCTTGCTGAAATGACGTTTTACACGTACCGGTACACATGCAATTTGTTAAACAAAACACGATGATAGCTACGCGTACGTGTAAACTCACTTATAGGTTTACACGAACAAGTAGACGTAAACGGTCAAATACTTAACATACCACAGTTTGTAAGACACAATGGAAGTTGCATGAGGGTGATGAAGTAATATTAAATAGATTCCTTCATGTAATGTTAGTGTTGTTTATTTATTTTTGCAAAAGTGACATATAGACTACATGGTTAGAGTGTTTGAATATTAAATTTGCATTGAATGTTTCCAATTGTATTGTATAACACATAGTGCTGAAATAAATAATATTTTTTACTTGCTTGCATTTGAAAACATGTATTAGAGTCGATAATGATTGTTATAATGAAAGTTATATTTAATAAATATCTGATAAAAAATGCATTCCAAGACATTCTACATAAAGAGAAGAGTAAAATGTAATTTTTCTGTGT
>NW_026927503.1:0-29791 GCF_032062105.1 Saccostrea cuccullata | reverse complement strand
TCTTCCGTTCCCAACGGTAGATCTTCTACTGATTCTGTTGGTAAAGATTATTAGGGTCTTCTGCTTCCTTCGGAAGACCCTACTGTTATTCTATTGTTTCTTATTATTCTTTTTTTTCCCGCTCGACTTTTGACAGGCGATTACTCAAAGACCTTTGGACTGATCGTTATGAAATTTTCAGGATAGATAGCTTGTAGTTAAACCTATTTAAACCTGTTTTCAGTTTTTTATGCATGCCTTTATTTCTGAGTTATTGCCCTTTAATTGAAAATTTTTGATGTCTCGTTTCCACTGAAAATCTCAAAAACGACATAAGATATTTACACGAAAGTTGGAGAACTTGTAGCCAATACATTGTAGATGTGCACAACGATAAATTTATATAGCTGATTTCTTAAAGTTTGGAAGCTATAAACCTGCAAATTTTAGTAATTTTTTTTCTTTGAATTTTTGCTACTTTTTGTGTAATAACTTTTAAACCGAGAATAATTTGGTAAGAAATATAGAACAAAAGTTGTGGGTAATTACGAGAGCTTTCATATTTGATTAACGAAAAGGGGCTGGCCCCTATAATAAGGGGTTAAAAGTTCATAAACGCTTTTTTCTGATAGCAAAAAATATTGGTATATTATGAAAAAGTTTGACTAAAATAATTTCGAACTTATAAAACCTTGTCATTTGATATAAAAAGAAATAAACTGCACGGATCTGTCGGGGGGGGGGGGTCGTCAGGACCCCCCTGGAATTTACAAGGTTAAAAAATGTATACACTAAAACAAGGAAAAAGTTACAATGGACCCCCTTGGAAAATGCAGATCCCCCCCCCCCCCTGGTAAACACGAATATGTGTAAAATAGGTATGAAAAGTTAAACATTTGCGGCAATAGTAGTATTCTGGTAACTACCCCCACCCACCTCCACGATATAGGTTTTTGACGTTTAAGTACAGGTTTACTTTAGGGTTTTTTTTGTCAATTTTTGGGATAGGATTTTTTTCACTGAGGTAGACCCCCCCCCCCCCCCCCCCCCCGGAAAAAATTCTGGATCTGAAATAAGATTTTGATATATGTTTTGCTCATAATAGGACCTTTTTAAATTTACTACCCCCCCCCCCCCTCCTCGACACCACAATCACACAGCACATACTTTTTAGAATAGGCTAGATGGAAAAGGTTTGTTAAAATTTAATATCGTTTGTAATGAATTAATTTAAAATTTGTTCTTGTACTATACATGTGAACATGTAAATTTCTACATTACATCACGTTGCGTCACCCATTATGATATTTATAGATTAAACACCATTTGGCACACCTCGGCCGATTCCCACGTCATCTGATAAGGTGACGGAGTCGACGAAAGTTCGCCAAAATGGCACATGGTTGCAGTCTGGTGTGTATTGGATTAATTCATTTTGTGTTATAATTGGATTTATATTTCATGAAGTTTACGAGACACAGGGAGTCGGTAAGTAGAAGTCAACGATTAGGTTAAAGTTTAAAAGGGGTCAAAGATCATCCCATGCCACACTAGACGAATTTCATATATTGTGAAGTTATCTCCCGTTGTCGATGTGACATTCAGTTACTGCCAATACTGGTGCGGATCCAGAATTTTTTTCGGGAGTAGGGAGGGGGGTTCACATCTCAGTAAAAAAAACTTCCAGCCCAGAATTTCGTGACAAGCAGGAGAAAAAAATGAAAACAAATAAACAAATAAAAAAACAATGATAGTGAGGTCAATGTTTTCTAAGTTTATAGGGAGAGGATGTCAAGAGTCATTTTTTACTTGCTACAGTATATAGTCTTGTTTAAATAACAAAGCAAATGCTAGATGGGAGGGGGGGAGGGGAGAATTCCAATCTTCCTACCCACTTCCTGTCCCTGAAATAACAATCTATTTTGTGATTCCAGTTTAATAGTATATTTTTTTTCCATTTGACTAATTATTATACATATTTTGTTTCTTGTGTTTATAGTATGTCTGTCTATAAGTCTGCAAAAATTAAATCCTAGCTAGCTTACCCATACGTTTTAAGTGGGATGGGCTATACATATAGCCTCCTTATTTTATAGGTTTATTTCTTGTGACAATTTAATAAGACCTTTTATTTGGGTACAATTAATTTTTACCTATGATCGCTTGACATGGGATACACATTTTTACAAGAAAAATACCAAACTTTAAACTCTGCCTAATTTTTGATCAGTAGGTGCTAGCGCTTTCATACTTATCATGACATATTGTATTCATTTTGAACTGTCAAGAGGTATAAATATGTTTGACCTTGACCCTAGAGTTTGAACCACTTAAAAAAAATTAACCTTGGCAATTAACTTTTGAACAGGAATTACTAGAGATTTTTTTATCTAACATATGCATTCATTGTGACAAGACTTTCTTCTGATATTAACAATTTGAACCCTTGACCTTTGAGTTTGACATATATTTGAGAAACTTCAACCTTCGCCATAGGCTTCCATACTGGGACATCAGTGTTTCACAAACACATTTTATCTTCATTATTATTTGGTGGTGTCTCCATATGAGGGAAGATATATTTACAACAAACAAACAAATTATTAAAGAAAATATAAAACATAAATATGTTGGTCATGCATATCACTGCAGGAAAAAAAACAGCTTTTCAAATACTCCAACCATATTGTAACCCTTTCAAAACACACATTTGAGCTTTTTTTTTGTTTCCTAAGCATATAATGTCTGTCGTGACGTTTTGTCCATCTGTTTGTCTGAAAACTTTTTACATTTTTAACTTCTCTAGAACCACTGGGCCAATTTTACCCAATTCATATAGAAATATGTACATTTGTATGTCAGACTCAGTCCATCTGTCTCAAAAAATTTAATCTTGTTTATCACGGTCATATCTACTAAATGAGAAGAGACATTCATATTAAACTTATTATTAGTATATTTACCTGTGAGAATGGCATGGTTTTTTTTTTTACATGTGACCTAGAAGTTTGACCAACTTGCAAAATAATTACGTTGTTATAACTTCATCATTTTGAAAGAGAAAAGTTAAGGCATTCATATCATAATGCATGTTTATTATTACCTGTGATAAGACCTTTCCAAATACTTTTACACTGTGACCTTGACCTTGAAGCGATCAAGCCTAACCTACTTTTCAAAAATGTTGCATTTGCGTATTACTTTTGATTGAGATAAGATATGACTCTCACATTTGACATGTACATAAATTACTAATAAGAATTCAAGGTGTTTCCCAGCATGCAATGTTTTTTTTATGGGCCCGAATTTTTTCGGGGCGCATATTCTTTTTGTCCTGTCTGTTTGTCTGTTTATCTGTTTGTCTGTTGTCAAGTTAAACCTTGGCCAAAACTTTTGAACCGTAGGAGATAGAGACTTCATATTTGGTATGCATACTCCTCTAACAAAGTTCTTTCAAATGACATCAAGGTCAATGACCTTGTGACCTTGACTGTGACTTATATGCTAAAAATAGGTTTCGGCATAACTTTTGAACCATAGGAGATAGTGACTTTATATTTGATATGCATACTTCACTAAAAAGGTTCTTTCAAACAACACCAAGGTCAATGACCATGTGACCTTGACTGTGACCTTTATACTAAAAATGGCTTTTTCCACTTTTTGCCATAACCTTTGAACCATAGGAGATATAGACTTCATATTTGGTATGCATACTGCACTGATAAAGTTCCTTCAAATGATATGAAGGTCAATGACCTTTTGACCTTGACTGTGACCTATATGCTAAAAATAGCTTTTTCCACTTTTTGCCATAACTTTTGAGCCATAAGAGATAGGGACTTCATCTCCATCAACCATCTCCCAAAGGATGATGAGGCTACTGAAAAAATGTAGGAGGAGTTCAAGGAAAACAGGGCTCTTTGTATTAAAAAAACGTCATTTTTCGACCCCCATTTGATCCCCCGGGGCAAAATCAAAATTTTGAAACCTTACTGCACATCTACATGACACCACCAACCATCTCTCAAAAAATGATTAGGCTGCTGAGTAAAATAAAGAAGGAGTTCAGGGAAGAAGGGGCTTTTTGTTTAAAAAACGTCATTTTCCGATCCCCAATTGATCCCCCGTGGCAAAATCAAAATTCTGAAATCTTACTGCACATTTACATGACACTCAAAACCATCTCCCAAAGGATGATTAAGCTACTGTGAAAAATGTAGGAGGATTTCAGGGAAGAAGGGGCTTTTTGTATTAAAAACGTCATTTTTCGACCCCCATTTGATCCCCCGGGGCAAAATCAAAATTTTGAAACCTTACTGCACATCTACATGACACCACCAACCATCTCTCAAAAAATGATTAGGCTGCTGAGTAAAATATAGAATGAGTTCAGGGAAGAAGGGGCTTTTTGTTTAAAAAACGTCATTTTTCGACCCCAAATTGATCCCCCGTGGCAAAATCAAAATTCTGAAACCTTACTGCACATTTACATGACACTCCAAACCATCTCCCAAAGGATGATTAAGCTACTGTGAAAAATGTAGGATGAGTTCAGGGAAGAAGGGGCTTTTTGTATTAAAAACGTCATTTTTCGACCCCCATTTGATCCCCCGGGGCAAAATCAAAATTCCGAAACCTTACTGCACATCTACATGACACCACTAATCATCCCACAGAAGATGATTAGGCTGCTAAGTAAAATGTAAGGAAGTTCAGGGAAGATGGGGCTGTTTGCATAAAAAACATCAATTTTCGACCCCCATTTGATCCCCCGGGGCAAAATCAAAATTCCGAAACCTTACTGCACATCTACATGACACCCCCAACCATTTCCCAAAGGATGAGGCTACTGTGAAAAATGTAGGAGGAGTTCAGGGAAGAAGGGGCTTTTTGTATAAAAACGTCATTTTTCGATCCCCATTTGATCCCCCGGGGCAAAATCAAAATTCCGAAACCTTACTGCACATTAACATGACACTCCAAACCATCTCCCAAAGGATGATTAAGCTACTGTGAAAAATGTAGGATGAGTTCAGGGGAGAAAGGGCTTTTTGTATAAAAAAAAAACGTCATTTTTCGACCCCCATTTGATCCCCCTGGGCAAAATCAAAATTCCGAAACCTTACTGCACATCTACATGTTACCCCCAACCATCTCCCAAAGGATGATTAAGCTACTGTGAAAAATGTAGGAAGAGTTCAGGGAAGAAAAGTGTGACAGACGGACGGACGGACGGACGGACGGACGGACAGACATGAGTAACGACAATATACCCGAACTTTCTTTCGAAAGTGCGGGTATAAAAATTAGGTCGACATCTTTCAAGCAGAAATGATATTAACTTGATTATCAATCCATTTAAAAACTAACAAGGAAATTTTCATGTACGCCATATTCCCGAAAGTACCTTAGTATTCCGACACATAACATGAACAATGCTTTTGGGGGATATGGCTGGCCATCTTTCTGCGAGCTTCCACAACAAATTTACCTCTAGCTAGGCCTACTTGCTAAAAAGTGCAGGTTCGGTTAAAAATTTAATTTCACGTACGGAACCTAACTGATACATGCGCAGATAGGTAGGCTATTCTTTAAAAGTTTTCACACTCCAATTTGTAATTTTTCTTGTGTTTTTACTCTCGGTAGACTTTAGAAGGGTTTCCATATCATAGTAAAACTTCCCACATCGATCGTCAGAACGGTCCAATGCTGGATAACATTCTCGGGTGTAACCGGTTCTTGGGTCAAATGAAAATCCGCTTGAGTAAGAGATAAATCCCCAATACATCAAACACGTTTACTTCGTCCTCTTTAAACTGGTCCATCTTTGAGCGGGTTTTATCATCGATAGAATTGTACCACTCAAATTTTTGCGGCAGTTCAAGAAAATTAATATCCATACTCATTGATTCACGTTAGTTTCGCTTCTTCTCTGCGAGTGCGCAAAATGTTGAATGAAATCTAATAAGCATGAACAATGTATATAGCACGTGCTACTATAACTATGTCAGGTGACAAACCATATAAGGAAATGTTTTTGGAACTTGTACATCATCTCCCTACCATATTAGGAAATTTTAGAGTGATATGGTACATGTGATTTACCGTATAAGTTTTTAAATGGTTTTCTCCAGATATCCTATAGGGTATCTGGAGAAAACCAATAAAAACTTATACGGTAACTACTACATAGTGATCATACTCTATAATTCAAACTGCACTTAATGTAACAGAATATATTCAACTAATTATATATTGACAGTGTGACTGTAAGGGTGAAGGCAGATACTTATTTAGTTTTAATTTAGATTGTGCTTGTCAAGCCGCATTTGACATTTGGTGCATCCATGCTCAGTGTTCACACTGAGAATTTATTCAAATGTTTAATTCAAATGAATTCACTGCTCGTTAAATTACTTCCCATTAGCTCCATGTGAACATGACTAAGGATAGCTAATTCAAATAAAATAGAAATTAATTTTGAATGTAGTTTAAACATTTTAAAGAAGCTAAGCACTGTTGGTCCAAAGTATATTGCGGAAAAATTGTGTGGAGCAATGTGCAAGTCACAATCTTCTTTTGCCAAGGTCTTATCATAAGAGCTCGCATTATTGGCAGGGATTTGTGCTGCTGTCTGGACTCGCTATAAATAGATGTTCTAAAAAAGTCTAAATTATTTAATAGCATACTTTACGGACAAAAAAGGACAAATATTGCTCAGTTAAATTGCAAAAGAAATTTGTTTAAATAAATTGTAATAATAGAAAGTTTGCTTTTTTGTTTGATAAGACTGCTGTAATCATGGTAATGGTTTAATGTTTGTTTATTTGCCTTAATCATACATTTTTCAGTCATTTCATGGTGCCACCACTTGGGATGGTATTAGCTGCAAATATAGACTTGTACTCAGCACTTATTGCCTTTAAGAAGTATGAGATCCATTTTGTGCTAACACCTACCGTGACACAGAATCTTGGTTTATGCAGTCTCATAGGAGTAACCTGTCTAAAGCATTAGCAATGGGATTGCAACCTGAGACGTAAGGTTCAGTTTCTTATTGATACTTTGATTATAATATTTATTTGAGAATTTCACTCATTCACATACTTAGAGATGTTGATATATATTGTTGAATAGAATCAATTTAGACCTTTACTTAGCTAAGTAAACATGTACTGTGAGGTTTTTAAGGTCTCATTCATTTTATATGCCAGATGCATGTTAAGGAACATTACTGCATATATGTTTTTGTCTTACATTTGAAGCTCTTTACTAATATAAAGATATGTTAGTATTAAACCTCTTCAAATTAGGGTAAACCTTTACTTTAAACTCTGCAATGTGAGTGTGTTGTGTGAATTTGTGTTAGCGAGACAGTGTGTTGTATAAATTTGTGTTAGCAAGGTAGTGTGTTTTGTGATCTTAATTATGTTAGCCTGACAGTGGGTTGTGTGAATTCTTGTTAGCTTGACGATGTGTGGCATAAACTTGTGTTAGCGGGGCATCGTGTTGTGTGAAATCGTGTATAAAGTGTAAGTGTGACAGTGTGTTGTGTAAACTCATGTTAGTAACACTGCTTGAAAAAACACCTTTACAAAACTTTACTTGCAAAGTAAATTTCATTATAGGTGCTCCAAAAAGCAAGGTCATCTTTGTATTAACTTTACAAAAAGTAAAGGTGAAAAGGTAACCTTTACTTGCACGAAAAGATATATTAAATAAATCCTTTCACCTTTAATGCCATATTAAAGTTCATTAAATATACATATTTTATAAAAGTCTTATTTAAATGCTGGATATTGTCTAATACACTTTACTTTGGATTTTCATTTTGTTTAAAAAAAAATCTAATCTAGTCAGTACCCAAAATCTTAAGAAAAACGTCAAATATTTTTTTTTAAATTATCTCTAATCCATTTCCAGTTGAAATTAGTATTAGAAATGGTCATCTACAGAATCAAACACTCGACTCATCATTATTTGACAGACTACACCTCAAATAATACAACACCTATGCTGTAAGCCAGGTTAGCTTAGTTGGAGCAGCTGGCGTTCATTTTGATAAATGTAACAATACATAAATATTTAACATACAGTACATTGAATGTGAAACAATAAAGCACTGCAATGCATTTGTAAAATATTTTACATTTAATAAATTGTACCCCTATCACTGACATTAAAAACCGCCCAGGCAAAAACCATAGATGGTTTACTATGGAAAACCTGTGTCTGTCGCTATGTAAATAATGTCTCAAGGGAGAATGCCGGACGTGCATTCGGTGCAATAGTTAAAAATGCAGGACCATCCTATAAGATTTGCAAGTATGAAAAAATCCAAATTAAAATACATTTCAACAGTTTTGTTATTTCCATTACCACTATATTTAAACAAATATGATATATAGATTATATATAAAGCAAAAAAAAAACCTGTGTTTATTGAAGAGCACTCGCTTAGAATGATTTGAACACCTTACTGAATACTCATTTCTCATTGGCCTACCTTTGGCCAAGCCCACATATACAACCAAAACAATTAATATTGGTTCCTCACATACAATGTGTTCCCGCTATACTACAAAACACTGGAAAAAATATTATCTGCACAAGGATCTCTGAATTGGATGGCATGGATCTTTAATATGTACATTGATATTAATGATAGAGTAATTAATTATAAAACAATGGGAAAAATTGGCATATTGATAATTTTCATTTTCCAAACAAAAATGATCTTAAATATTCTGCATTTTTGCTTCTCATCATATGATGAGTCAGATATGCAGCACAAACAATATCCAGTTATAACTTTGAATATAAACATTATATTGAGCTATCTTTGTCTTTTGTTTTCCTTTAAACATTCAGATACATGTGAGAAAAAAATTGGAAAAAAAATCGAATGATAAGTATAAAGGATGACTGCACTTAACGCCGGTTTTTGGGTCTTTTTCGATCTCTGTTGTTAGATTTATTTTTGTTTTTATTTTTGTCTCAAGTCATTTATTATAGAGTTTGGTCTATTTCCAAATGAAATGCAATGTCATAAATGTTATAAACCGCGTTGCAATGAAATAATTCGTTGTTTCCTTGCCCCACCTCTCTGCAAATATTGGGAAATTAGACTTATCTGCTCTTGATTGAAGATAAGATTTATAAATATGCATAAGAGGTGGAGCTAATATTGTGATGAGCTATTGGTCTAAAATTAGAATAGCTACTGTATTTATATTTGGTGCATTCTCTCTCTCTCTCTCTCTCTCTCTCTCGTTATATGTTTGTCACTATTATTTTTTAAGTTTTCAAATAAAGTATATATAATTAATAACAAATAACATCGATCGGTAGAAGTAGCCATTCTCATTGATAATCAACAGCAATGGCCGATGTCAACTATTCGCGTGTTCGAATATAAGTGCCGACTAGCTCAGTCGGTAATGCACAGAATCAATAATATTGAGGTCCGGGATCGAGACCCGATCACAACAGTAAGACTGACTTTCTTTTTTCCCTTTTATAAAAAAAGAAAGAAAAACATAACAATTACTCAAGTGTTTTTTGGTTTCTTTTATAATTACTTTTTACAATAAATTAGCGTGCTGAGGATGGTATGATTTCAATTTTATTTACTGGATCTTACTTTCGATGTTCATGTTAAGCAATGATTAAAAACATAATAAATAAATCTCTTTTTTCTTGCAGACTACATACATGTAGAGACATGCATTCAAAAATATATAAGGATAGTAAAATGAAACGCTTTTGAGATAAATATAACAATAATCTCATTGATATCTAAGAGAAAAAAGAATATCCCGTGGCTCGATGGGAATGGATTGAAACAGATACGAACAATCACTATCGGCAAGCAGAATGCGTGTTTCCTTACACGTCACTTGATGGAATTTTAGTATTCACAGAGTTACCTGGGTATAGAAATCACGTGGTTTATTATAATATTCAACAGGTAACAACGTGGTCAAAATGGCCAGTATACTATAGAGAAAGTGAACACAGAAGAAACAGTTTTTTCTCTTTTTAACCATCAGCGCATGTTTGTCTATTGATCTCCTTTTAATATGAGGTAATATATATAAATATACAACTACCATAAAAAGGAGATCAATAGACAAACATGCGCTGACTATGTATTAAGCCTGTAAAAAGATGGGCGTACTCATTATCCTATGGAGATTCCAGAATATGCGATGACCCCTCCCTATAAAAACGACTTCGAACTTCGTTAATACGAACTTTTAATTAACGTAATTTCACAAAGTTGCAGTTAGGACATTGACCATTTCTGCCATTGAAAGAGAAATGCCCGTTTTCAAAATTAATTATGTCGCATTTTTTAAGTTTCCTTAAGTGCAGTCATCCTTTCACATTTCTGCTTTTGAAATGGAGGTCTCATTTCACTTAAAATATAATACCGGTACATTATTTAATCTTAATGGTGCATGTACATTTTTAAAATAAACTTTGCAGTTTAAATAGAATGTGGAAAAAAATTACATGAAAGGCTATTTGATTTGCACTTTTATACAGGTTAATAACATCTTCAACTTGTAATGCAAAATGATGCATTTTACATATTCACAAACTCAAAAAATGGTGAAAAATCTAATAGAATATATGCAAGGATGCAGTTTGAAAAATGCATGAGATCATGTACGAGTCCAGCTTCACCCCGTGAGCCTGTCTGTGCTTGATTAAGTTTAAATTATGTTTTTATGTCTGTGGTAAATGTTAGTGTGTTTGCATATATGTCCAGCTTCACATATTTTCATGTATGTGCTCGGCTTCACACGCTTTGGAAAATATGTAATAGGTTGTGGCAGATGCATGTGTATTTGCGTATGTGTCCAGCTTCACACACTTTCATGTTTGTGCTCGACTTCACACACCTTGGAAAATATGTAATAGGTTGTGGCAGATGCATGTGTATTTGTGTATGTGTCCAGATTCACACATTTTCATGTATGTGCTCGACTTCACACACCTTGGAAAATATGTAATAGGTTGTGGCAGATGCATGTGTATTTGTGTATGTGTCCAGCTTCACACATTTTCATGTATGTGCTCGACTTCACACACCTTGGAAAATATGTAATAGGTTGTGGCAGATGTATGTTTGCATATGTAATGTATCCAGCTATACGCGTACACTTTTTCATGTGTGTGCTCGATTTACACGTCAACATAATAAATGTTAAATATGTAATCATGGTGGTGTAAAAGGTTTACAAGTGTATGATCATGATGCACAAAGAGAAAAAAAAGTTCTGTGTTTTTTGTTTTGCAAATCTACATATAAAT
Organism: Saccostrea cuccullata; assembly: GCF_032062105.1. NCBI lineage: Eukaryota > Metazoa > Mollusca > Bivalvia > Ostreida > Ostreidae > Saccostrea > Saccostrea cuccullata. Next base: position 18,487 of record NW_026927503.1, on the reverse strand, counting down.
AAACTAAAATTATGTCCTGTTGAGAAACTGACAATCATAATAAGTAACATATTCATTTTACATAACGGTACTGAAAATTACACATCCAGTTTAAATTACTGTACTGAAAATTGAATTTGTGCAAAAACTCTCTGGCTGCTTGCATGTTCATCTATAAATCTCCAAGATATTTCCTAGTTAGCCTGTAGCGCCCCATCGGACAGTCTTACAACACATTTCATAATCTCAGTTTGCATTTATAAATCAATTTATCCTTGTTCCTCATGTCTTGAAAAATAGATGCTGAAATTCTAGTCTACAGTTTATTTACACAGCACATCACAAATAGAAACATTCAGGAAAAATGAATCACAAAAAATAAAATCCAAGTAAAATATTCACATGTACATATAAATCCGAGAAATATAAGGTAATATTCCAAGTAAGTATTTAGCTTTATCTATCTCTAACATTTCTATCTACTAAGTCTTCTATATTTCAATCTTCCTATCTTATTTTAAAATTCTGTCGCACTATAGATATACTCAAGATCTGTTCCTGATGATCAGGAGAACATTATAAGATCCTTAAGATCAAGAGTCAATACACAGGTCATTAGGATCAGCAGGGAGTTATATATAAAGAAGGGGCAATTTATATACAAATAAGATTATAATGTGTTAACAATTAAGTAATGAAGAGTTATATTACAGATAAGATATTCTAAATCGCTACAAGTTTACAAATTCTTGATCATTGATAACAGTATATATTCTTGACAACTGTATTGAATTCCCCTCTCTGACATCTTTTCGTGTTCACCAATTAGTTCAACAGTCATCTGGGTACTCAGGTGTTGTACAAGTCCTAAAAAATCATTTTCAAAATTATAAAAAAAAACAATACAATTTTTAGATAGGTTTTCATTATTACTTCTATTGAAATTAAAGCACAAGCTTTTGAATGCATACTTAAGTAACTTAAAACATATATAACTATACATAATGGAAATTTAGACAAAGCAACTCAATGTCAAACATATGTAACATCTGTAATATCCATGAAACTTACTGAGATACTTAAAATGTTTGTGGTGTGCTTTCACTAAGCTAAGCAATATATAAACATTTCTTGATTACGGTTGAAGTCCAGTTCTCGACTGACTTGCACATTCATATTGATTAGTTCTATGTTGATAATCTCTTTCAACAATTTTCATCACAACATCTGAAAGTAATCTACCTTCAAAATTAAATCTGACGCTCACCTCAGGTGCATACAGACTCCCTGTACAAATGCATGGAAAATGAAATTTTGAATAAAAAATGAATTATCTCTTCACAATACCTGGCCTTTTTAAAAAATGTGAGGAAATAATTTAAATATATTCTTTACATATAATCATTAAGTGAGTATCCAACAATGTTGAAAAAAAGCCATCTCTAGAATTTTACATTTATATTGAATGAAAAATGCATTGTTCCCTCTAGTTAAAAAAAACTCAAAAGACATTACCTAAAATGGAATGAGGTACAACTGTGACTGGTGTATCAGGCATGACCAATAAACACAACACCTTTCCATCCTTAGCAGCATGCATTAGCTCCACATTCCTTGCTTCTACAAAAATATACAATGAAAATTTTAAAAATGAGAGAGAAGAGTGTTACATGTACTTGGGGGAACAGAGGAAGGAATTTTGAAGTCAGATTGATTATATTTTTGCCAGTGTTGGGACGGATAAATTTCCATAATAAAATGAAACGAATTATTTGCAACAAAAAAGACACATGTATTACCTTGCAGTCACCGTCGCACATAATGTACATACAACTGACAACATCCCAAAGCTCTTTCTTTGTTTACTTGGCGAAATTTTCTTTGCATTCTAGACTGGTTCTCTGCTCTGGTTCCCATACATTGCCGTGAATAAGTCCTACGTTTATTGGTTTTGTTTACAAGCTTCAACATCAATTAAATCTCCAGCACATTTACAGTCTGTTTCGTAAACTACACTGAAAAAAATACTTAACACACCGTTGGCAGCTCAGTATTATGTAATACTCTTCATTCAAGTAATATGTAAATCTTCTCGAATGTTTAAATTGAGTAAATCTTCAGTGTGAGAGAATATATAGCGTTTATTCCGTTATTTGCTTTCTTTCCTTGCATTATGAAATAATTTTTTTCAAGTTTCTCTCTATACTACGAAAGCCGGATAGGCTCATTTCTGAAAAGATGAAAAAAAATATTTACTCGTTATAACGAGTTAATTTTCTCGTTATAACGAGTTAATTTTCTCGTTATAACGACTTAGTTATCTCGTTATAACGAGTTTAGTTCATGTATCTGAGGTCAATATCTGTCTTCCTGGGTCATTATAAATGCATATTGACCGTGCATTGAGTCCATATTTATTATATTATATAAATAATAATTTCCTATTTTTTTAGTACAATGTATATTTTCCTTATGTTTACAGAGATAGTATTAACCATAAATAAGTTGAATGTAAATGTTTAAGAATTCATTGAATATCACTCAGAAGAAATTGTTTCGGTAATAAATTTTAACCAATATCAGAGAGGTTGAGATTTCAAACGTGTACGTGTACGGGTACGTCTAATAGGGGAATAACCAAAATTCTGTGTGTATTACGTCATCAATTTAAGTGACGACAAAATTGCTACACGTTCGTAAAACTTGTAGAATAGAATCTACACGTAGGTGAAAACGTGTAGCTTTAAAAATAAAAATTAGCCAATTTAAGTGTGAAAATGTGATTGTTATACATTATATAGGATGTTTACTTACACCAGCACTTATTTTTATCAAGTTTTGATTACAAACTGACGACAAAAAAATTTCTAGATAGTTGAAACAGAGACACCAATCGCAGTGTACATGTACATGTTACACGTCATAAAAATCTCAACAGACACATTAAAAATAACGTGTACGTGTACGTCAAAATTTCTACAAGTACACTTACGCGTACAAGTTTAAGATCTCAACCTCTCTATAACGCAATATACCGGTATCTATCTCCGAATAACACAGAATACCCCCTCCCCCAGATTGAGAATCGCAGTCGTTTACACTTGCAGAGGAAATGCACTCACAAAATATAAATTACCTATGTCTTCTAAAATACCGGTAAGATACAATCTTACATGACATGATTGTCTTTATTTTCTTTAGTCTCCGTAATCGCGTACACAGCGTCAAAACTCTAACTAAGTCGTTATAACGAGATACTAACTCGTTATAACGAGAAAACTAACTCGTTATAACGAGATAATTAACTCGTTATAACGAGTTAATTTTTTTTTTTTATCTTCTCAGAAATGAGCCTATCCGGCTTTCGTACTATACAATATAACGGAATAAGCTGCATTTTCATGAATAATTTCATTAATTTATCAGGGAATTCATTTCATACCGAATGAATTTTAGTTTTAATCAAACTGAGTAAATCTTTAGTGTGAGAGAATATATAGCGTTTATTCCGTTATTTGCTTTCTTTCCTTGCATTAGGAAATGATTTTTTTCAAGTAACTCTCTATACAATATAACGGAATAAACTGCATTTTCATGAATAATTTCATTAATTTATCAGGGAATTCATTTCATACCGAATGAATTTCAGTTTTAACCAGACTGAGTAAATCTTTAGTGTGAGAGAATATATAGCGTTTATTCCGTTATTTGCTTCATTTCTTTTGCATTAGGAAATGAATTTTCTCAAGTTACTCCTTAAATAATATGACGGAATAAACTCTAATTTAACGAAAAATTTAATAAATTTTCTTCAATTTATAAGGGAATAAAGTTTTCATGCTTGTTTTATTACGGAATAAACCAGAACTTTCATGTTTTATGTATTGTATGTTTAAACGTTAATTAAATTAAAACTTTGTAGATTAATCATGAATGAATCATAATATAAAAATACTTTACACACCGTTGGCAGCTCAGTATTATGTAATACTCTTCATTCAAGTAATATGTAAATCTTCTCGAATGTTTAAATTGAGTAAATCTTCAGTGTGAGAGAATATATAGCGTTTATTCCGTTATTTGCTTTCTTTCCTTGCATTATGAAATAATTTTTTTCAAGTTTCTCTCTATACTACGAAAGCCGGATAGGCTCATTTCTGAAAAGATGAAAAAAAATATTTACTCGTTATAACGAGTTAATTTTCTCGTTATAACGAGTTAATTTTCTCGTTATAACGACTTAGTTATCTCGTTATAACGAGTTTAGTTCATGTATCTGAGGTCAATATCTGTCTTCCTGGGTCATTATAAATGCATATTGACCGTGCATTGAGTCCATATTTATTATATTATATAAATAATAATTTCCTATTTTTTTAGTACAATGTATATTTTCCTTATGTTTACAGAGATAGTATTAACCATAAATAAGTTGAATGTAAATGTTTAAGAATTCATTGAATATCACTCAGAAGAAATTGTTTCGGTAATAAATTTTAACCAATATCAGAGAGGTTGAGATTTCAAACGTGTACGTGTACGGGTACGTCTAATAGGGGAATAACCAAAATTCTGTGTGTATTACGTCATCAATTTAAGTGACGTCAAAATTGCTACACGTTCGTAAAACTTGTAGAATAGAATCTACACGTAGGTGAAAACGTGTAGCTTTAAAAATAAAAATTAGCCAATTTAAGTGTGAAAATGTGATTGTTATACATTATATAGGATGTTTACTTACACCAGCACTTATTTTTATCAAGTTTTGATTACAAACTGACGACAAAAAAAATTCTAGATAGTTGAAACAGAGACACCAATCGCAGTGTACATGTACATGTTACACGTCATAAAAATCTCAACAGACACATTAAAAATAACGTGTACGTGTACGTCAAAATTTCTACAAGTACACGTACGCGTACAAGTTTAAGATCTCAACCTCTCTATAACGCAATATACCGGTATCTATCTCCGAATAACACAGAATACCCCCTCCCCCAGATTGAGAATCGCAGTCGTTTACACTTGCAGAGGAAATGCACTCACAAAATATAAATTACCTATGTCTTCTAAAATACCGGTAAGATACAATCTTACATGACATGATTGTCTTTATTTTCTTTAGTCTCCGTAATCGCGTACACAGCGTCAAAACTCTAACTAAGTCGTTATAACGAGATACTAACTCGTTATAACGAGAAAACTAACTCGTTATAACGAGATAATTAACTCGTTATAACGAGTTAAATTTTTTTTTATCTTCTCAGAAATGAGCCTATCCGGCTTTCGTACTATACAATATAACGGAATAAGCTGCATTTTCATGAATAATTTCATTAATTTATCAGGGAATTCATTTCATACCGAATGAATTTTAGTTTTAATCAAACTGAGTAAATCTTTAGTGTGAGAGAATATATAGCGTTTATTCCGTTATTTGCTTTCTTTCCTTGCATTAGAAAATGATTTTTTTCAAGTAACTCTCTATACAATATAACGCAATATAACGGAATAAACTGCATTTTCATGAATAATTTCATTAATTTATCAGGGAATTCATTTCATACCGAATGAATTTCATTTTTAATCAGACTGAGTAAATCTTTAGTGTGAGAGAATATATAGCGTTTATTCCGTTATTTGCTTCATTTCTTTTGCATTAGGAAATAAATTTTCTCAAGTTACTCCTTAAATAATATGACGGAATAAACTCTAATTTCACGAAAAATTTAATAAATTTTCTTCAATTTATAAGGGAATAAAGTTTTCATGCTTGTTTTATTACGGAATAAACCAGAACTTTCATGTTTTATGTATTGTATGTTTAAACGTTAATTAAATTAAAACTTTGTAGATTAATCATGAATGAATCATAATGTTTCCATGCCACTACATATACAATTATGATTTCTTTTAGGCAATTGCAAGATAGTCGTGCATTTACAGTGACATGAATATTTATGTGAATTTACAATACATCACATCTGACCATTTTCAGTACATGTATTAATCATTGCCTTTTTGTATCATGTTATTCTGAATGCAATTATTCAGTAAACACTTCGTTTCCCAAATATACTTTCAGAAAAATATATAAATAGTGGAAATCCGATAAAAGTTGCCTCTCTGTAATAAATTAAAACGGAATAAATCTATCACTGCATCTATACCCTTTTGAGAAGTTGCAATTTTCAGCAAGGATAGCAGTAAAATTAAGCATTTTATTTCGGTATATTCCCGTCAGAAAGGCTAATTTATAAATTATATATATATAACTTTCATGGAAATTGTCACACTATATATATTGTGATTTGCACCCTTTCGGAACGATTTAAGCTTGATGAATTAAATGTCGTCTCTCTATATATACTCCTGTTATTTGCACCGCGGTGCAAGTTAGTTTTGAAGGTAGAAATTGCTTAAATGACATTTTTAAATGATTCCACCCAAAAATCTCCAAGCCCCATTTTTTTCTGATATTAGCCCCCAAAGAAACCCTTTTCCCGGGAATTCTTCCCTTTCTGAACGATTTAAGCTTGATGAATTAAATGTCGTCTCTCTATATATACTCCTGTTATTTGCACCGCGGTGCAAATTAGTTTTGAAGGTAGAAATTGCTAAAATGACATTCTTAGAATGATTCCCCCCCAAAAAATTCAAAGCACCATTTTTTTTTTTATTTTAGCCCCAAAAGAAACCCTTTTCCCGGGAATTCTTTCCTTTCAGACGAAAGGTGCAAATTAGTTTTGAAGGTAGAAATTGCTAAAATGACATTTTTAGAATGATTCCCCAAAAAATCTCCAAGCCCCATTTTTTTTTTTTCTGATATTAGCCCCCAAAGAAAATCTTTTCCCGGGAATTCTTCCCTTTCTGAAGGATTTAAGCTTGATGAATTAAATGTCTCTCTATATATACTCCTGTTATTTGCACCGCTATGCAAATTAGTTTTTAAGGTAGAAATTGCTAAAATGACATTTTTAGAATGATTCCCAAAAAAAACTCCAAGCCCCATTTTTTTTTATATTAGCCCCCAAAGAAACCCTTTTTTCGGGAATTCTTCCTTTTTGGAACGATTTAAGCTTGATGAATTAAATGTCGTCTCTCTATATATACTCCTGTTATTTGCACCGCGGTGCAAATTAGTTTTGAAGGTAGGAATTGCTTAAATTACATTTTTAGAGTGATTCCCCCCAAAAATCTCCAAGCCCCATTTTTTTTCTGATATTAGCCCCCAAAGAAACCTTTTTTTCGGGAATTCTTCCCTTTTGGAACGATTTAAGCTCGATGAATTAAATTCGTCTCTCTATATATACTCCTGTTATTTGCACCGCTGTGCAAATTAGTTTTGAAGGTAGAAACTGCTAAAATGACATTTTTAGAATGATTCCCCCCAAAAATCCCCAAGCCCCATTTTTTTCTGATATTAGCCCCCAAAGAAACCCTTTTTCCGGGAATTCTTCCCTTTCAGAAGCTTTAAGCTTGATGAATTAAATGTCGTCTCTCTATATATACTTCTGTTATTTGCACCGCGGTGCAAATAAGTTTGAGTCTTAAAATGTTTAATTCATTTTTTTATGTTTAATCTAAGTTGCACCGCGTTGCAAATAACAGGATTCTATATATAGAGCATGTCTGATTTGATATTGTTAAAAAAAATATTAGGCCTTAGGTACAACTAACACGAGGAGAGAGAAATAACAATGTTTGAAGGTTTGAACTGCGTGTCTATGTCCAAAACTGCTGTTAATTGTCTGAAATGAAAAAATAGCAATAATAACATCACTGACATGTTATATAATTATCATTTTTACGTTGTTGACGTTACGTTTAAAAACGTCAAAACTTACTTGCACCGCGGTGCAAATAACGGTATTATGCCACCAGCGGTAATATTTTGATACTTCATCTAGATTTAAGAAGATTCTTGCCTTGATAACTGCTCGAACTCCCGGGTTGGCATGCTCTAAAGGTTTGTTTACGTAAATTACGATTTCCAGCCGTTTTCACTTTCACTTTCAGCATGTTCAGATCAGTACATTGTGCATGTTGTGAATGAATGAAATTAATCAAATTCACGCAAAACGACGCATTGTATGTTATTTAATACTGCCAGGATATTAGATAAGTATTTTTGACAATTTGGGGATTAAATGTTTATGTGCGTCACTTAATTCTGTAAAGGTGTATGAATTTAACAAGTCAAAGAAAAACATATTCTGGAGTTGGACTAAAATGAGTAGTTAAAACCAAGTCATGCCGGGAATTTGAAACTGAAAACCGGATTTTTGCTTATTAAAGAGAATTTACACTTTCAAATGTCATAAAACTTAGAGTTGGCTGAGAGTTTCAACTCCAAATTTGACAAATAAGTTTGTTTTATTTTGTATTTTTAACAGTGTCCATTTTCTTTAAACACAGGTATAGTGAATTCAGTATGCAGATTGTTGAAGGGAAAACATCAAGACAGGGCGAGGAATACGACAAAACATGATTACCCAGATTTAAGATCCCAGTGTTCTTTGGTACAAGCACATTTTTTTGATATATTTCATGAAATCTGTTACTTGAACAAACATTTACATTATTTAGTGCTTGACTTGCTCGGGAGTCCATATCATCATATATTTGTAAAAAAAATGTTCAATTTCCTTTGTATAGTCTCAAGCTACTCAGCCTACCATGAGAAAATTGAAAGATCAGTCATGAAGAAGAGGCGGGTTCTCAACTTTCATATTATAAATGGCAAGTATTGTTTAAGAACTAATTTTAGATTATTCTTGATAGAAAAATAACATAAGGGTGTTTGTTAATTCATAGCTATTATTTGTGATTGCATTGTGTATTAATTTTCAAAATCAATTCATTCTCATAATTTTTTGTAAAAATATTGACTATATTAATTTGTCCATATGCAGAAAATGTTAATCACTGTATGAATTCTATTTCAGCATGATTGTCATCTTCAATTTGACGGACTCTCACCTAAAGCCCTTTTACTGTTCCATATCAGGAAAAAGTTCATGAGCTGAAACATGCGATTGGAGAAAAAGGTACATATATCCTAAACCATAGCTTGAGTATCATTCTGTATACAAATATACATGTACAGCTAAACTAAATATGTAGCACTATATATTGTTCTCTTTGTAAACTGAAAACAGAGTAGTCAGGAAACCTATGATTTCCCAATATTTCAGGGATTTATTCTTTGTTTTTGTATAGTACCCTTGAAAAATAAATAGTTCTCAAATTGTAATGGATAGGCTTTTTGTGATAAGGGATACATGACCTAACCATTGATTCTTCATATGAAATGTCATTAACAAGAGTTGCACTCATTAAATTCATTTTTTGCTATTTGAGGTTAAAGGTCATTTTAGAACTTTTTATTTATAAATTAGGTTGTTTCTTGTTTTTATTTTTATAAATCATGTTATTGTGAATTCTGATAACACAGACGTCTTTGAAAATATTCATACTTATGTGTGGCACTGAAAAAATACTTATAGATTTTCTTTTTCTTTTAGGAAAAGCATTAGGAAAATGCCTGCATTGGAGAAAAAGTTTTGGACTCTAAAAAGGGAGGTGTGACAAAAACATTTTGACAGTTGTTGATTTCCACTTAAAACAATATCCACAAGAAAGAGGACATAGTTTTATGTTGATTCACAACTTAAATTCGAGAATGTACAGTTGATTTCATTATAAAACATGTCAGTGACACATACAAAACAACCATATTCGTGAAATGTACTCTGTCTTTGATATGTATGTAATTTGCAGGATAGGAAGTGGGCAACATATACTGCCAAGAATCTTGATGATTTTGATCTTGTAAAAAGAAATGTTTTGTATTGTAATAAACAAAGTTAAAGTTAGCTTTTTTATTTAATTTGTATATTATGATGTTTACATTTCTGCAACTTTTCAATTTGGAAGAAAAAACTTTATATTTATAATTTGATAAGGCTTCATTCAATGGAATAGAAAAACAGAGCTTATTAACTTTTGTGGTTATTAAAGATGGTATTTAATTAAATTTAAGGTTTGTGAATATCATATTGTGGTTATTAAAGATGGTATTTAATTAAATTTAAAATCTGTAATTATCAGATTTAATATATCCTAAATACTGTGTTTAATGGTTGTAAATATTAACTTTACTTTTTTGTAGAGTCAAGATAAAGTGGGACATTACATCATATTTAAGTGCATGTAAAGTTAATGTAAAGGTTACCTTTTTCAACTTTGACTTTTTTCAGAAAAGCCAATTAAAGGCATTGTAAATAATAAATTTACATTATCTTTACTTGTTTTGTAAAGTCAAATTTTCAGGCAGTGATCATCTGACAAAATACAGGCGACGAAAGGGATGGACACACCGGGACGTCATCCGTAAAATTAGACAGAGTGTTGATTGAACTCGTAAAAGCGAGACTTCGTGTTGTGTAAACTCGTGTTAGTGAGACTGCCTGTTGTGTAAACTCGTATTAGCGAGACTGCGTGTTGTGTAAACTCATGTTACCGAGACAGCGTGTTGTGTGAACGAGACAGCATGCTGTATGAATTCGTGTTAGCGTGACAGTGTGTTGTGTGAACTTCTTATCCTGAAAATATGTTGTGTGAACTGTCGTGTAAACTGGTGTTAGAGAGATATTGTGTTGTGTGAGCTCTTGTTAGGGAGATTGCATATTGTGTGAACTGGTGTTAACCAGACTGCGTGTTATGTGAACTCGTGTTAGCGATATTGCATCACGCTAACCCAAAGTCACAAAACAGGCTGTCTCACTATTCACTAACACAAGATCGCACCAAATGCTGTTGCGATAACACACTGTCATTCAATATCATTTCACACAACACACTGTCATTCTAATACCATTTCACACAACACACTGTCATTCTAAAACCATTTCACACGACACACTGTCAGGCTAACACGAGTTCACAAAACAGGCTGTCTCAACATTCACTAATACAAGTTCGCACCAAACCCTGTATTGTGTAAACTAGTGTTAGTGTGACAGTGTATTGTGTAAACTCGTGTTTGTGAGACTGAGTGTTGTGTAAACTCATGTAAGCGTGACAGTGTGTTGTGTGAATTCATGTAAGAGTGACAGTGTGTTGTGTGTACTTGTGTTAGCTAGACAGTGTGTTGTATGAACTCGTATTAGCGAGACTGTGTGTTGTGTAAAACTTGTGTTAGCAAGACAGCGTGTTGTGTGAACTTGTGTTAGTGAGACAGCGTGTTTGTGAATTTGTGTTAGCATGATAGTGTGTTGTGTGAACTCGTGTTAGCCTGATATTTTGTTGTGTGAAATTGTATTAACGTGACAGTGTGTTGTGTGTTAGTGTGACAGCGTGTGGTGCAAACTTGTGTTAGTGCGAAAGTGTTTTTCAGTGTTGTGATGGCGAGCTGTGTGATAGCCTAATGGCGTCTTTTGTGTCGGTAAGATGGCACGCTTTTATGATAGTGCTATAGAGCTTTAGCAAGTGGCCCTATCTGGACACGCCTTATTTTAATTGATCATTTCTCAGATATACAGTGAATTACCAGTATTATTGTCACCATGAAATCAGCATTTACAGTTGCAATTACTTAGTTAGTAATCATAAGATATTGGTTTGCCAATTTTAAAATTATGGTGTTCCAATGATGTGAAGTTGCAGTGTGTTAGCATGTTAATTTCAACAGACTGCCACTCCAATGCAGCTTTAAACAACATGCTGCTGTGTTTACACAAAACAAAATATCATGCAAATACAACTCTAAATAATCTGTTGAGTGTTAGCTTCACTGCATGTTGGATTCACTGTGCTGGCAAATTATCACTGACGTACATGATAGCACATTGTCACCTTTTGCTAGTATGTTGTCATAAATACTCTTGCACATTATCCTAAACCCACTAGTGCATGATTACTTTGCACTTGTATGTTGTCTTATTAGGGAATAGCATAAATGACTGCCTTAATTGGTGTAAACTTCTTTTAATTGATGAAAGAGTATATTAAAATTTACAAATTATACACAGAAAATGTGACAATATCTTATCTCTCAATTTGATAATCTAATTTATAATCTCATGAATTGCACTTATTTTATAGTAAAAGAATTATAAATTAAAAAAAATTCAATTTCTTTTGGATAGGTGTGACTCATCTAATTATTGAATTTTGATACCAAGCATGACCATGATTTGCCAGAAGATCATCTGTTTGGATGTGACATGGACTAAACAGCATAGTGAAAATAAGTCAAGTTTTCGTTTGTGAAGACAATTTTTATACACACTGTGTATCATTTTTAAATTTTGATTTGACAACATAAACCCACAAATATTAACATATCAATTGCTCTCAGTTTTTCTAATGAAATAGTCTTTGTAACAGAAATACATGTACAAGTAATTACATTGGAATAAATGTTATTTTTAAATATAATAATATTTCGTTTGTGAAGCATGTTGACCTCTTTATTAAGGTCTTCCCTTTCAAAGTTTAGACTTACTTATTCTAATGATTAAGATAGATCCTCTGTCTTCCGCAGGAACATAAGATCACATAATACATGTATGTGTATTTTTAGGTCACCTGAGTAAACTCAGGTGACCTATTGCTATCTGTTTTCGTTCGTCGTCGTGCGTCGTCCGTCGTCCATCGTGTGTTAACATTTGAACATTTTCAGCTTCTTCTCTGCAACCATTGCACCAATTTCAACCAAACCTGGCACAAAGCATCTATAGCTAAAGGGAAACAAAAATTGTGAATTTCATTATCCTTGCCCCCTCCCCAGGGCCTGAGGGATGGGGCCAAAACCACTAAGATTAATGCAATCTTTAGAAATATCCTTCTTTACTCCTGGACATCAAGCAGTCAAACTGTTTGCATGATTGTAATCAACAATGAGTCCTCTACCGAAATTGTGAAATTCATGGCCCTGGGGTCAGGGGTTCTAGTGCTAGGGCGGGGCTAAATAAGTATATATTGAAAATGCATTATTTCTTTGAAAATCTTCTTCTCTGCTCCTGGGTATTAAATAAAGAAACTTAGTACATAGTTATGATGAGCAAGAGTGCTTCTACCAAAATTATGAATTTTATGGCCCCAGGGTCAGGGGTTCTGGTGTTAGGGTGGGGCTCTATTGATTATATATAGTGAAAATACATGAATTCTTTGAAAATCTTCTTCTCTGCTCCTGGGTATTTAATAAAACTAGCTAAGTGCATAGTTATGATGAGCAAGAGTGCCTCAACAAAAATTGTCAATTTTATGGCCCCAGGGTAAAGGGTTCTGGTGATGAGGGGGGGGGGGGCTCTATAGATTATATAGTAAAAATACATGAATTCTTTGAAAATCTTCTTCTCTGCTCCTAGGTATTAAATAAACTAACCAAGTATATAGTTATGATGAGCAAGAGTGCCTCTACCAAAATTGTGAATTTTATGGCCCCTGGGTCAGGGGTTCTGGTGTTAGGGTGGGGCTCTATTGATTATAAAGTGAAAATATATGAATTCTTTGAAAATCTTCTTCTCTGCTCCTAGGTATTAAATAAACTAACCAAGTGCATAGTTATGATGAGCAAGAGTGCCTCAACCAAAATTGTCAATTTTATGGTCCCAGGATCAAGGGTTCTGGTGATGAGAGGGGGCTCTATTGATTATAAAGTGAAAATACATTAATTCTTTGAAAATCTTCTTCTCTGCTCCTAGGTATTAAATAAAATAACCAATTCCATAGTTATGATGAGCAAGAGTGCTTCAACCAAAATTGTTAATTTTATGGTCCTAGGGTCAAGGGTTCTGGTGTTGAGGAGGGGGGGGGGGGGCTCTATAGATTATAAAGTGAAAATACATGAATTCTTTGAAAATCTTCTTCTCTGCTCCTAGGTATTAAATAAACTAACTAAGTGTATAGTTAAGATGAACAAGGATTCTTTTACCTAAATTGTAAATTTTAAGGTCCCAAGGTTAAGGGTTCTGGTGTTGAGGCAGGGCTAGTTTGATTATATATTGTATGAGATTGAAAATATGTGATTTCTTTGAAAATCTTCTTCTCTGCTCCTAGGAATTAAATATAATAACTAAGTACATAGTTATGATGAGCAAGAATGCCTCTTTTAAAATTATGAATTTTATGGCCCAGGGTCAGGGGTTCTGATTTTAGGTCGGGGCCCTATTGATTATATAGTGAAAAAACATTTAATTCTTGAAAATTTTCTTCTTTGTCTCTGGGTATGAAGCAGATAAACTACCTTTATAGTCATGATGAACAAGGGCCCTAATCTTGCAGAATTGTGAATTTCAAGGACCCTGGGTCAGGGGTGGGGGAGGGGGGGCTCTACTTATATACTGAAAATGAATTAATTGTTTGAAATCTGCTCCTTTATATTTATAAAACATTTATTTATTTTTGAAAGGCAATTTTAAGAGTGCCTTTTTAAAATTTGTGCAATGTGTGAACTTAGGGTCAGGGGTTTATGTCACAGTGTTAGGGGCACTACTGATTATTGCTGTATATTACTAATTTAAGTTGGAATTCATTTTTGTTCCCCTACCCTGCGTATGGGTATTCAGTAACCAAGCTAAGCAACTGCTAAGTGTACTGTTATGATGATCAATGGTGCCTCTTTCAAAATTGTGAATGCCATATATCATCTGGCTTAAGTTAAAACATGAATCAAATTCAATAACTGGAAAGTTTTTGCATAATGCTCAGGTGACCTATAAGGCCCTTGGGCCTCTTGTTTACAGTATAATGTAAATAAAAAAATGTTATTTTGGCACATACAACTAATTTAAGGCATAAACATGTATATGGTTCCAAGGAATTCTGTACATAGGGCATGTACATGTAGTTTTCTAAAACAAGATTGAAGAGATGTCCAGTCGCATTTCAATGTCAACTCCATAACTGTGCCTGTTGCATACTTATATAGCCCATCTGAGCTAAAGGAACCAGTAAATTTTTAAAAAGATAATTTTATCCATTATCATCATTGTCTAAAATTTCACAATATCATTTTCCAGAACCAAAGTGAATCTTGGCACAGAGCATCCTTAGTGTAGGGGATTCAAATTGTTCTTATGCAGGGCAATACCTTCAAAGAAATTTGTTTCTTTAATGCTGTAATTGTATTATATTTAGCTTGTACAATATTTGGTGGAAATTGACTTTTGAATAAGTTAGCGTAGATATTCTTATTTATGTTTATGTACAAGACTTTTAGCTTTGTACTTGATTTAGTGATTGCTGCATTCCGCCAAAGCCGCTAAAAAAGAATACACAGCCATTTGTATTATGTTCATAATAAACCTTTCAGAGAATTTTACACTCCTATTGAGGTACCACCAGTTGCTAGTGGAAAGCTTCTAATTCGAAACATACACAACACACTTCCTGTGCGTTTATTATAAAATTATTGTTCTACTTACTGAGTGCAACTAATGAAAATTGTTCATCATAATTGTAAATACATTTGGATTTTTTTGATTATTATATAATTTGTTTATTTTATTTACCTAGTTATATTGTATATTAAATAATTTTAAAGCCATTTTTAAGATGGTAATGTAGCAAAACACATATGTTTCTGTAGTATGACACATTTCACAAACATAATTGCAACAAACACGATATATCCCATATCAAAAGTCATAATATTGGAAGTTAAACTGTTGTTGATACGATTTCAAGAATGCTGTTAGAGAGAGTACCCTTTAGACCTCATGCTCACACCAAATTAAAGAATTCAAATAAGGGTTTTTGAGACAAATCGAAAAAGAGAATGCATATGTTAGCAAAGTTGACAATCTAGACAGAAACATTGAATCTTTTGCTTATCGCTATGAAGGAAGACCCACTCGTTGCTTTGCAACGAGCTTTGCTCTAGTTATTCTTTTTTTTTTTCTTCTACTTCCTAGACGCCAACTTTGAGGCCTCATATTTCACTCATTTCTCAACGAATTTCGCTCAAATTTTCAGATGTTATAGACGTTCATAAACTCTATCAGAATAATAATTTCAAATAGGCACTTCCGGTTTTGAGTTATTATCCTTTAAACGAAAAATCATAGGCTTTCATTTCCGGAAAAAGACTCAGAGACCACAAAACCTGGAGCAGAAATTTTACTACAGAAGGATTGAAGTTGTGCACATCCATTTTTGTTTTTCGGTTTCTGCATTTTAAATTGCGCTATATAGGGGTCAAAAATTAGATAAAATTTACACATATTTTCCTTTTTATCTTGAAAACTAAAAATATTTTGTTAAGACATGTTGAATAAAAGTTGTGCATAATTGAAAGAGCTTTCATTTAATAGCATCCAAAAGGGGCTGGCCCCTAAAATTAGGGATCTAGTGCCCTTGAAAGTTTTTGCTATATATTTCAAAAACGAGTAATATTTCGAATGACTTTTTATAATAAAGTTGTGATTTAACATCTTACTGATCTTATGAAATTGTTATTTTGTTCTAGTCTTGATTAAAATATGTACAGGTAATTCTTTTTGCTCAGCTCGTAAATGAGTGTTTCTCATGCGTGTATATAAAACAAACTTACTTTAAATAAAAATCATGGCTACATTGGATGCTAATATTCTTTAGAATAAAGTTCTTAAAGTGTTTTGTGCTTTTTCCCAAATTGTCATGCATATTTACTAAGCGCACGCCTTTATATTCACCTTGTTTGTTTACAATTATATAACGCGCCTCCCTCGATAACGTGGGGCAAAGTCGGTCACCGGGAATCAATCGGCGGGTAATCCAGCGACCCACAGTTATAAATACACAAATAAAAACACAGAATGGTTATATTCATTTTTTAAATGTATTAAATTGTTGCTTAATACAATCTCTGTCCTATGAAAATATTAATTTGTTCGAGTATTGCGTATTATAGGAAAGAAAGCTAGACGGTTCTCATCTTGCTATTGAAGGAAAACTCTTTAGTCTTTATGCGTAGAATTGCAGTGAACTTGCCATAATTATAAGTAATAAATATTTTACAACGCTGTATCATATCTCTTTTTAAAATTAGGTTTTAAACGTGTTCCTTGGTTCCCGTTCAGAGTATTCAATGACATCATTTTCATTTTATTAATCAAGATCTTTCCAAGAGTAAGAGTTATTGAAAAAGCACGAACTAGTATCTTTTCTTCGTTTAAATATGAACACAAACAATATGAACGAAAACGATAAAAGCCCGGATCTAATAAAAAGAACTTTTAAAGAGTCAAATAATACAAAAAATATTTACCGCACGATTTTCGCATTCACCTGGAACCCAGATTTTTAGCGTGTGTACCATTGCGTAATCTTACGATTACACGTGTCCAAGAAAATCTAAAGCGACACACCATTGACCCCGTAGTCAGAGACGAAATAATTGGTGTATTAAAACTATTTTACAATTAATGGAAAATTACTATTGTCGGATATTTGAGATTAATATGCTGTCTTATCTTTGTTTTAAATTTGATCGTGATACATGTTTCTAGCTATCTAGGCTTTGTGTTTGTTTACAATTACGCGACCAATCATTCCTTCCATCGCTTGTTGACATTAATTTACACAGCGTGGTTAAATGTTAAATCTAATTTTACAAACTTACCGAAATCATTATCTTCTGTAAGTAAATCGAATCTTTCAAAAATATTTCAAAATATCTCAGGTTAGACTTTAGAACAAAATGCTGGGATATTTATTTTATATGTACAATAATCAATCTTCAATTTTTATAGTTCGTTGGTTCAATGTGTAATTTACATTTCATTTTGACGATTCATAGTGTAAGGACTGGCGGTCTGCGGTTTCTTAACTTCAACCAATATTGATTTAAATGAACAAGCTTATATTTCTTTGTGCTTTCAACACACAAATAAATCTGTTTACAACACAAATTTTCCCAAACACATTTTCTTTATCACAGATTTTTACCATGGCTACTTCATTTTTAAACTTTTAAAGAAAATCTTCATTAGGATCTAATTAGAATTATACTCAACATATGGAGAAATGGTGTTCATTCTGCTCATTTACATATTCGCCATATTGGACCTATAATGGCGGCAGATTCTATAAAGGATTATATAGAGAACTTACAAAAAATTGCCAATTTTTATATTCTAACTATTTCGGATAAAGTTCTTCCGCCGATCTTTTGTTTTTCCTTTATATCCTCTACCGGAAATAACAATGATGTTGATGCCAAAGTAAAAGTTGCGATCGCGACCGCCTTTTTGATTTGAGAATTCGAAGCGAGAGTACGCTGTTTTAATGAAGAAAAGAGAACAGAATAAGTGTTTTTATCATTTTTGGTGATTAAATGTAAGTGTTTATTGTATGATGACTTCCGCCGATTAATAGGTGCAAACGAAATTCTATTTTTAGAAAATATTGCTGTTATAAAATTGTATGAAGAGTTACGACCGCCTTTTAAATTTAAAAACGGCAATTTTTGCATTCGCCTGACCTACTAATTATTGGAACATACGGTATCATTGAT
>NW_026927502.1:0-30226 GCF_032062105.1 Saccostrea cuccullata | reverse complement strand
AAATTCCCAAGTTAGTAAAGAAAGAAAAGAATAAACTTTAACGGAAAACTATCATTTATAACTTATTTAACAGTTTATTTAGTCTATTTAATTTATATTTAATATTTATTTTATTTCATTTAAAATCACTCCAACTTTTATTATTTCAAATAAAAGTATCTCTACTACAGTATCACCAGAAGTGTCTAAAGGCTGCTCTGGAGTATTCTTTTGTAGGTTTGATTCATTGATTGTAACTTTAAAACGTTGTTTTTGTTTTGTCGAGTTTACTGCAAAACAAAAATACGATATTTATTTGTCTATTATAATCATTATATCAACTTCTTTTTTACAATATGCCTTTAACATAGCCATGAAGAAGCGCTGTTGATCAAATTGACTTCATAAAGTTTAGACCAGGTCAGACCAAATGATGTTAGTAACAATACACACTTACTCACCTCTCTCTCTCTCTCTCTGAAATGTCATACATGAACTAAAACGTATTCACTTTAAACGTACTTTTAATTAGAAAGTCATTATTCAGCTAAAACCTTTTATTTATTTATTTATCTATCATTTTATTGGTTACAAAATTATAAAGTTGGAAAACTAATAATTACTTTATCTTGATTTTTCCCATTTAAATTGGACTTACGGCTTTTCGGCAAAAATCACCAATGCATGCTGTAAGCAATTTTAGCTACATCTTCCATTTTTAGGCAAACCCTAGAGGGACTTGAGTTATCTAAATACAGTGCTAGGTTATCGATTTACTCAGTTTAAAAACACAAAAATATATTATTTTTGTAGATCAAAATATTTCCAGAAACAAAAATAAAGCTTATCTTGAAAACGTCTGTATATACAAAGATATAAAGTGTTAAATATGGGATTCTTTTCTATGGTAAATGAACAATGAGTGAAGCTCCGCAGCCGCAACAGTTTCTATACAGAGATTTCGCGCTTTCCTTGCGGCGTAGGAATCTCAGGTAACTTTTTACAGTCGCTGACAAAGCATCCTTGGAAGAGTCTACTGTAGACTCTGAAAGGTGATGCAGGTTACCCCATCGATATCATTAACAAATTCTACTATGGCCTGGCCAGAAAAAAGTATGGCTGTACCCCTCAACTGATGTGCAAATGATGTGTACTTTAAGTGACAGTAAAACAATAGCACAAAGTCAATGTTAAATTCTCGTATTATCTTCGGCTTTGGTAACGAAACTTATATAACTTCACTGTAAAAAATGTGTTTAGATGATAGACACTTTCCTAAGCACACTCTTGTCACACTTTTTTTATGCATTGAAATTCTAAACACATTAAATTTCATGACGTATAACACACGTTTAGATCTAAGTGTTTAGCCGTTAAACACAATCTTGTACATGTTTAGGCCAAAACATGTAAATGAAGTGTTTATTTTCTAAGCGCATTTTTTACAGTGTTCTTTTGGATTCCTACATAGGCAATTATCCACATATGATTCACATATGTATTGCCTTTCATATGAGGATCATATGTGGATCATATGAGAATCATATGTATATACAATCATATGAGAATCATATGTGGCAAATCATATGAGAATCATATGATTACACATATGTAAATCATATGAAGTAATATACATATGATTCTCATATGAAAGATCCTGCATATGAGAATCATATGAATATTCTGACAATAATCATATGAGAATCATATGAAACTGATCATATGAGAATCATATGAAACAATGTTCACTTATCTGTCCTTGTTATACTGAAGTAAAATTGCAATTTCAATAATATATATCAAAAGATAAATTTAAATGTACATTAATTCAAAAGAATTTTTAGTTATTAATTATATGTAAAGTTCTACTCTGTTTACCCTACCCCCCCCCCCTTCCTTCTAAAAAAAAAACCTTTCATAATTTTTTCTGTTATAATGCATTTCCCAGGCGAAATAGATAAAGAATAAATTAATTTGCTTTTCATTTTAAATCTTTTGGGTTTGGCTAAGTACAATTAAAATAATTCCGTTTTTTTGTCCAGGCCGGTATTGTCTTTTATCGGATGAAAATATACGTCATTTTTGACGTCACTGCTGCAGCAGACGTGTTGGGTGTTTGGAAAAGGCAAGTGATCTCCTAACAATATTATTTTAAAGACTTTTGATTCATATTGTTTCAATATTAGTTCATTATGGTGCGTATGAACTTTCTGTATAAAATATTCTTATTACTTCAATACTTGCATGCATTTCATAAACGTAACGTTCGTGATCTGTTAGTAAGTTTGGATAAAATTTGTTTCTGAATGAATGTAAACATTACATGTTAGGCTAAGGGCATTGCTACTTTTTAAAACTTGAATTTGTTTTCGTTTTGTTACGTACTGATATGAAAGTGAAAGTAGAAACCTTGTATGTCAGTTGGCGTTATGTATGTTGAGATCGTTATCAAGTCCGGATTCCTTCTTCAACTTAATGACAAATGTTTGTTTTTATGGCCTATAGATGCATTCGGCAACTTGAGTTCAGTGTCACAGTGCTGTTTTTTTCAGTCCAAAGAGCCCGAAGCTGATAAGACTGGCGATTGATCCTGAAGCTGATTTGACAGACGATTGCATCATCACAATATTGAAGGTAAAAATAAATACTTGCAATAAAAAATCAAAGTATCTGTAATGTCTCTTTATGACAATATATTTCTTTATTATTTTTTTTTTGTTCTTTTATAATTCTACATTGTTTGCATGGCTTCATCAAAAATAAATTCAACTCAACTCAATACTCTAGAAATTTTATTCTACATTATAATTTTAATCCAGTGCACTTAAAAAATGCAAAGTATGAATAGATTTTGCTGGCTGTATAGACTATGAAACTATATAGTATACAATAACTTTTTGGGGAGAGCGGGGATAAATTGGATTTATGGTGCGCGTGCCTATAGTTTCGGGTTAAATGTTAAATATATTTAAGACTATAGAGAACCTACAAACTTGTACTCTCTCTTTTTAATAGTTTAAGTTTTGATTGAATGTATTCTTAGAAAATATCTACTGTGTGAGACTGTGAGTATTTGTCTTACAGGTTCAATATACAGTCAGCCTCTCATAAGATAAAGAACAAATCCCAAGATCCAAGGCTTGCTTTAAAGTTAAGGTAACTACACACTGTTAAATAAACTTTGTTATAGTCTTCCCAAAAGTTTGGGATATCTTGGAATCACAATGTCTGTTTTTCTGCCTGTCTACTTGTCTGTAGTATTTTTTGTCCAAAAATAATATACATGTATTTGTATCAGAATCTTCTTATTATTTTAATCTGAATTAATATATACTGTTTGAACATTCCAAATTTAATTGTCAAAATAACAAAAAATTGCGTTTTATGATTTTATTATGAAGCATATCTTTCAATAGTGTAATTGTTTTCAAATTACATCATAGGATTCCTCAAAACACCTAGTATAACATATATAACGTTAGTTTTATCTTGTATCATACCTGTGTCAGTGAATTGGGCATACATTTGTTTGCTGATTATACCTAAGTAACTTTTATAACTCATAGAATTTAAGAATTATTTTATTTTTACTTTTGAAATTTTTGTAGAGACCATTCTGAGCCACAAAGAAATTGTTCAGGAAGAGGAGAAGTGGTGGATATTCATTTTTGTTACGGTACTGTTCAAAGAGATTTTCAAAATGGTCATGGAAGATCAAAGGGAGGACAACTGAAAAAATTGAAAGATACAGAAGGAAAAAGAACAAGGAAATAAATGGAATAATTATGAAATGGGGAGGATGTACACAATCTTGTCTGAATTTTAGCTGTGAAAATTTCCCATATTCTTATTGTATGCTGAAATAATCAATAACTTGATTTTTCATAAATTTACAATAGAGAATACATGACAAATGTTATTGCTGATATTTCAATTTTGCTTTGGACACTTTCATGTCATATGGTATTTTTATACATGAACTAATTAATATGTTATTCATTTGTACATGTACAGTATATACATGTTTAACTACTAAATAATTTTGCTGAAATCTTATAATTTGTACTCATGTTAGAATATGTTAAATACATGTATCGACAAATGCTACTGACTTGTTTGTATATTTTCTTGTTTAGAGTGTACACTGTGAAAAATAAGTTATTTCTCTTGATGAAAATAATTTTATCAAAAAAGTTGTGTAAGCATTTTAAGGTAAGGTTTGCGTTAACAGGGAGATAACTCTTGCAAATCACCAAAGCGTTTGAAACAGGCGACTTTAAACCAGCGATGCTAAGCATCTCGGTAACGAATTTCCTCTGTCATACTTGATGTTTGTTGTCACTTATTGTTAGGACTAAAAACAAAGAACGTTTTAAGGAGAAAGTCTTATAACAAATCAAAGCATAGGAATCTTAAAAGCCTTTGAGATTAGCGTGATGCATGTGGATGAACCAATAAAGGAGGACTTGTTTATTTCGATACGGAATGTGGCAAGTTGTAGGCCATTCCGATCAGAAGAAAGTTATCGACGCATTGTGCTGTTGTGTGTTTCTCGCTTCACCACTACACTAAAATTTTAAGTGAGAATGGGAAGGAAAAAAGAAAAGACCTGAGAGTATCCTGTAAAGTATTATGCTTTATGCAGTCCGAACAGGGAAGAAAAGTCACGTCCAATGATGATGTTGACCATGTCCAATGATGATGTTGAAGGAAAAATAAACAACTTTATATTTTACTGTTTGATTGTTGATAGTATTTTCATCAGGTAATTATTTAACTATTCATTTTACTGAAAGTTATGAATGATCTTCTGACTACAGATTTAAAAACGATGAATAAACGGTACAAGGATGTCAGGATGTGGCTAATATCCCAACATTGCCAAAAAATAAAAATGCATTCATTCAAGAAATTATGAAAAAAATCCTTGCTTTTTAGGCCTAATATTTGTAACATTATTGGAACAGGTATTCAATTGTTCAAGTTACCTTTTAAATGAGGTTTGATTTTAATTAATATCTCATTTTTTAATTAATACAAATTGTGCATGACAAGAACATTAATTTTCTTGATCAAGCATTTGCATTTCACTAATTCAATCTACATGTATAAATTGTACAATAATTTCATATTGATTCTTCATTGATTATATTGGAAATTTCATTTCATTGAGTGAATGAAATTCAGTCCAATTCCTTATGCAATTCCAAAAATGCAATTCCTTAAATGTTATTGTAAAAATGAACACATATGATTTCAGATCAATTGGGTCATTAATTGGAATAGATAAGAACAAAAAAGTACATGTACTTCAGTGTTTCCTTAAAAGATTTGTGCCATCAATCAAAGTAGAGGTCATCCCATATCAGCTCAAGAATATTAAAGAAAGTTGGATGGATCAAGCTAAGATGTTGAACCAGACATGGCAAAGTCAATGGAGATTTGGAATAGAAATGATGATTTGTTGTACCCAATGCATATTTTTAACATGTCTATAGATTATAGAAAAAAATTTAATGTTTAACAGCATCCTATCTACCTGGTAGTATATACATGCTGTTTTCAATATATTTAGAAAATATGTGCATGTGATGATTGCAGTGCATGCTCTATTTGTCCATTTTTGAATTTGTTTTCAGTAAAATAAATGTATACATTAAGGTATTAATTGAAGGTTGCTTTTGTCTACACTTACAAGTAACAAGTTTCTTAAAAGGGTTATTTTGTAAAATTGCAAGGAAATTAATACATGAACAATTAAATTTAATATTTTTATTCATTAAATTTTGTTTTTACCAGGACCTAATATGCTCAAATAAGTATTTCTGAAAACTGAAGAGTTTTGTAAATAAAGCTGCAGTGAACATTTAACAGTTTAAAATATGACACTTGGAAATTGAAAGGTTGTTAATTTAGTAGGAATGATAAGACCAGTTTAGTAATCAACTAAAATTAAAATCTTTCACAAATACATGTAGTTTATTTTAAAATTGTTTACATTTATAATCTTTTAATTTTTTTCTGAATTTTGATTTTAAAAAGGAGAAAAAAATTTTATATTTAAATTATTATTTCATGGATATCAAGGAGATATATCTATCACTGTAACATTGTTTCTTTTTCCCTGTTCTTGACAAATATTTATGACAGTGTTATGTCATTTTGCAGAATTTGCCTTTTCTCTGAAATCAGAAGTACTCTGTAAACTCATTAAAGTATGAATTGAAGTCACTTAGAATTCATCTTTATTTTGTTCTGTCTGATATTTCAATTTAGATTCTCAGACTACCTAATCCAATGATTGAGCTAATGTCCATGATGTGTAGAAATAGGCCGTCTTTAAGATATGTTTGGTTGTCTGCCTCTCCAGACCGACTGATTAAAATGACCAGACTGAAATTTTTTTTTCAACGCAGGGCCATATTTTTTCTTTTTATTCCTCTTATTCCCCGTAAAGAAATGTTGTTGAAGATTTTCTCACCTACCGACCCAATAATTTTACCCAGAGTCAAGAGAGGGCAAACAAACATTACTTTCAAGATAGCAATTCTACTCTTCGAAGTAAAGAAATCATTTAATTATAAAAACAGCAGCTTCGTGGATGCAATGCTTACAACATTTCACTCAAAAGATGGCATACATGTATAATGATAGTCACGAGACATAACTGAATAAAGATATTTTGCTACGAAGATGTCTAGAAATTACTGCATGTTGGAATAACTAAATCAGCATGAGGTCAAATTCAGAGGCTTTTAATTGGGTTAGTTGCAACATGTTCTGAACTATGTTTATAAACATATACATGTACTTCTAAAGGTGTTGCAGTATAATTCATGGACAATTTCATCAGAATATTCAGATGTAAAGATTGCCATAAATACTAGATTTCTTCCACGGAATAAATTTTTAGACCATCTTGTAGCACAGGAGGAGTTTTATTTTGAATATTTTTGGCCAAGTTTTGCTTAAAAACAATATCAAAAATACATTTAGTCTTTAACATTCACCATGACAATGTGATATCAACGTTGTCTTTATAAGTGTAGAAAAAGTCTGATTTTTGTGTTCCGAACCCATAATATAGCCCCTGTTTCCATGGAAATAATATTGGGGACATACATATTTTTTTGGTTCAAATTATTTAAAATGATCAAATTAATAACTTCATGGAATTTGATGGAATCGTAAGATATGTAAAACGTTGATTTTTATATTTTTGTTGCCATGGCAACGGTTTCACTTTATCAAGGAAAATTGAAAAATCTTCTTTTTTACCCAATTTTTCACATTTTTGATAACGGAAAATTAATAGTTTAAATAATAGAAGCATGAATTATACTAATCCAGGTCATTTTAATTATAAAAGTTTGATAATTAATAAAATAAATCAATTTTTTCAATGAAAATAATATTCGAGGTGAAATATGAAATACGTTAAATTTGGCGTCTTTTACTAAAAAAAAATGGGACGGGCAATATCTTTGAAAATCATATTAAATGATGAAGCTAATCTCCCTGAATAAATTGATATATGGCATGTGTGCATATTAAAAAAAATAAAAGTTGGAGGGAGACGCAAACCTTACCTTAAGATATTTTGAAATATTTAACCAATGAAGATAGATCATTGTAATGTAATGAATTTTCATCTAATGCAGAAATATCTGATTTTTAAATGTGTACAAGAATGTGAAAAACATTGAAAAAGAACACACAAGTGTTTCATATGATTTACATATGATGTCCTTTTCATATGATTCTCATATGTAAATGGCTTGAAACACACTTAAATCATTCATATGAAAATCATATGTAGTTATTTTCATATGATTCACATATGTGGATCATATGTAAATCATATGATTTGCTTCATATGATTCACATATGATGCCCTTTTTCTATGATTCTCATATGAAACCAATCATATGAGAGTCATATGATACTCATATGACAATCATATGTGGCTAAGTTGCCTGTGTACGGAATATGTTTTGGACATGCCTCTCAGCTAGATGAACCCGTCTCAAGCCACGGTCAAGTGTTGGAGAAGATCGTACATTTTAGCCCAGGTTTGCATCGATTGATGAACCCGTAGTGATGTGGATTTTATGGAGCCTGGAGCCCACCTTCCACTTTGAAAAAAAAAAACTTTCTACAGGCTGTTAGCAAGCTATTTAGATTGAAGTTTATACATGTATTAAATGTGATATACGCCATGAAGCAAAAGATACTTAAAACAAACATATACAAGAAAAAATTGATGTAACCATCAATTGTCGCCCGGGAAATATATGTGGTAGACGATGTCCACTTAACATAAACATGTTTGGTAAATCAACCATAACATATGTTACTATGGTAACAAAGTATTCAAAAGTAAAAAAAAATATTCATTGAATTTTATAAAGTCTTACACGTAAAAATAAAAAGCAAGTATAGGATGAAATGTGACCAAATAATAGAAAAAAGAGCCTTGAATCATATACCAAGAACAAAATATGATATTTCATTCTGGTTGGCAATGGTTGCCATGGGTTTTTTTTTTTTTTTATCACAGAGAGCCTTCAAAGTAACACTCTGTATGTTTAAATCTGATCCTATCTTTTAAAAAAGCACATTTCCTCATAACTAATGATCAATTTTTAAAGATGTAGGTGTGCTCTTAGTTTTCCCATTTGAAAAAATTCAGATTAGATTCTTTAAATAGAGCGTTGCTATGGAAATAAGCAGAAAATATATGCTTAAAAACCTGAAAATATTTTCTTACCTTGGATACGTACCCTTAAAATAGATTCCCAAAAGTTTTATGATTGATATTTATTAACATCTAACCTGACTTTTAATTTTGACTATCATCCAGTATCTAAGTGGATGCAAGAAGTTGGCACAGAGGGTTTAATATTGATATAAAGTTCACAAAATCGAACATTTCCCCTTCTTGGTAACCATAGCAACAGTGGTGTTTTCTTCATCAAATTTTATCAATATATGATATTCAGATTCAGTTCTAACAGATAAGTACTATTCAAGCTGAGCCCTTTAATTTGTTTCTTGATTATATGGCAATTCAATTCTTAATGCAGAGAAAAATAATTCATTTTAAGGAACTGGTACTTTCTTTCCATGGTAACACTGCAAAGTAGCAATTATACCCAATTTTTCTTATGGTTTTGGTGTTGCAAGGTCCTAAGGATGCATATTTGCCAGTCTTGAATTTTCATGTTTTTCCTCAAGACAGTAGCATTAACCCAATCTTAGTTACTGGTTTTGCATGGTTACATTGTTACCATGGCAACCATGAAAGTTACTTTTAGAATAATATTTTTTATACTTATATACTTAAGGTCAAAGATTTTCATTGTTTTTCTTAATCGTTGATTGAGTTTGAGCAAGTAACACCTTCCATTAGTGAATATGGAGTGTTTTTCAGCATATTTCAACATTTAAAATGTATTCCAAATGTACCCTTGGTTACCACTTATTAAGAGATATATTCTGAACAGTTTATTTACAGTATAAGTGACACCAAGGTGTCATGTTTTTGTGAAAATGGTTTGTTTGTTTTTTCTAGTTTTTAATAAGCCACAGTCGAGATTTAAAGTGTCTGAAAATCTTGATTTTTCAAACTTTTCCGGCTGTTGCCATAGCAACCGAGACACTTACTCACTTAGCAACGAAATTTTGTTTGATATTTGTTTCTGGTGTCAAGTACTAAGCATGGGTGAAGTTTCATCAAAAGCGTTGACCATGCGTGGCATGCGAAGTTTAAGTGGTTACAGAGAATGGCTATTAATGTTTTAGAGTATTGCAAGAT
Source organism: Saccostrea cuccullata (assembly GCF_032062105.1). Lineage (NCBI taxonomy): Eukaryota > Metazoa > Mollusca > Bivalvia > Ostreida > Ostreidae > Saccostrea > Saccostrea cuccullata. The sequence goes on along the minus strand of NW_026927502.1, from coordinate 20,430 downwards.
AAATTTTAGGGACAATAGGTATTGGGTGTGTATTATCATTGTTTTAAATATGTACAACTTTGTTAATACAAGTATACACTCAAACTTTAACAGTACTACAGGAAAATGTGGCAATATATTATTTTTGGAAGAATGAAATTATTGGGGTCCCTTTAGTGTAGAGCTCATAGCATGAAAAGTAATGCGTCAACATATAATTTTTTTATGCGCCCGGATCGAAAGTTCCGAGGCGTATATTGTTTTTGTCCTGTCTGTCTCTCTGTCTGTCTGTCTGTCTGTTTGTCTGTTTGTCTGCGAACTTTAACCTTCGCCATAATTTTTGAACCATGAATGATAGAGACTTCATATTTGGTATGCCTACTCCACTAATGAAGGTCTTCCAAATGACACCAGGATCAATGACTTTGTGACCTTGACTGTGACTTATATGCTAAAAATAGAGGTTTTTTGCAAACTTTAACCTCTGCCTTAACTTTTGAACCATAAAAGATGTAGACTTAATATTTGGCATGCATACTCCACTAATGAAGCCCTTTCACATGACACCAAGGTCAATGATCTTGTAACCTTGACCGTGTCTTATATGCTAAAAATAGCTTTTTTGAACCTTCCCCATAACTTTTGAACCGTGGAAGATAGAGACTTCATATTTGGTATGCATACTTCACTAATCAAGATCTTTCAAATAACATCAAGATCAATGACCTTGTGAGCTTCATTGTGACCTTTATGCTAAAAATATGTTTTTTTTAAATTTGTTGCCGCCGGGCGCATAGTGTTTCACAACACACATCTTGTTTTAGCTTATTCTTTTTCTTAAATGCTATTTAGTAAAACGAATGCAAGTTTTTGAAGTTTGAGTCTAAATTTTTTTCTAAAATGACCGAGATTGACGTGTGAAGCACATTTTCTCATATTTCATTTTGATACGTTAGTCTAACAAAGTGCAAATAAAACAATGATTATCTATGGTTTACTTACAGGTTTCTACTCTATTTTGTGTATCAAAGTTGAATATTTAGACTTTAATATATTAAATACAACAAAATGTAGGATAGGTAAATTTCAGTACTTTACATTTCGGGGTATGTACTCCGATAGGCATTAGCGGAAAAGTGAACATGTTGACATAATTTTTCTTGTGTCTATCAATTAGTGGGATGTATATCTAACTTATAAAAGCAGATTTTTTAAGATTGAGCCCATTTAGCGCCGAGTGTAGAACTACCTTAAATTGTTTGAAATATTTCATCAGAATCGCAGCACTTTTTAGATACCTTAATAGTTCTAGGGTTGAATTGTAAAAGGTTACTAAGATCAATAGAGTGTATGCCCTTGCACTAGATCTATTTGTTAACACCCCCCCCCCCCCCCACACACACACACACACACACACTACCCTTCGATATACTTGAAAACAAATATACAGTAGTGTCTATTAAATACATAATGTACAATAAATATATTAATAAAATATAAAAGAAGACATAAAATGCAATTTATTGTCCCATATAATATATGTTAATAATATTTTATTTAATTCGAAAACAGATATTTTGTTGAGAAAATATTACTTTATCTGTCTCACAATGCATACAAACTATGTCACGTTTTAAGAAATGACGTCATATTGACAAGTATTGTGATCAGTGACTTGTTTTTGAATTGTTCTGTGCTTAACTCATTTTGTGGTATTTCAAAGAAATGCTGTATGGCGTATATTTTGTATGATGTCATAATCAAGTTTTCCGTGCAAATTAGACTCCGTCTCCTTTTTGTAACCTTAACTATGCTGCGTATATTTCTTCTAATAAAACTGAATATATGAATTTGTTTTATGAACATGTAGTTTATTCAACAGAACTCAATAATCCTCATCTAATACCATTTAAGGATATTATGTCACTTCCTCTATAGTTATTGACTTTCTACAGCTTGAGTATTTCTGCCGTTTTGACAGTTTATACTTGTTTTTTTTTAAAAATATTATGTAGGCATAAATCATACAGCTAAGGGTGTAAAATGAAAGTGTTTCAATCAAGACACGCCTTTTAAAGTGCGAGTGTGTGTGGTACTTTTAAACTTTTCGATTATTTATTGTGACATATTAATTGGAAAACTCTATATCATCAGATAATAAAAAAATCATACCCTTAATTGTTTTTCCAGTTACATCAAATATGTCAGACTGGACGTCTATTCCTCTGGTTGACTTTGAACTCTCTAGGATTTCTATCAGGTCGATGCCCTTCAGTCTTTCTAGTAAGGTTGACTTTCCACTACCCGCACATCCAATGATCATCCCAGATGCGTGGTACATGGTCGTCTCCCCTTTCCTCAGATTTTCAATGAAATTCTTCACTGACTCCTCTCCTCTCATCAAAATCTGCATTGGCACACCAACTACAAAAATAATAAATCTATCACCGAATTGTAGTTCTACTAGATTATGCTAGAACGTTCAACTTTCATATGAATACTTTATTGTCTTTTTGGAAGTATTTTTCTTCATAAGCAAAACATGAATCAGAGAATATAACTGTTTTTGGTAGAAGTAGTGTGATTTTTCAAGAATGAGTTATTTAACTATCTATTCCTTCTGTGATATTGTATAAATGGTGCCTGTTTTGGAGGGTAACAGTTGAAATTGACACCCCAAGGAAAACTATTGTCAACCGACGCATCAGCGGAGGTTGACAATGGTTTTCCGAGGGGTGTCAATTTCATCTGTTACCCTCCAAAATAGGCACCATTTATTTTAGTATACTGAATGTCTTCTTGATTTACTATGTCAGCAATACAAATCGTCGATCGCCTTTTCGTTCACGTTTAGAAAGCTTTCAAACTCCCCGCTACTTCGAAAAAGATTTACTGATCTCTCTATTGCTTAATTGATACTCTTTATCATCTAGAGTTTCGTTATTTCTGCACTTGCAAGCATGTTTTGTCTGTCGTTTGTTGTTTTTAAGTAAGCTACATCGGACGCAATCTTTTATTGACGTCAAGTTTATTCCGGTTCTTTCAAACGCACATCTGACGTTTTGAGAATTCTACGGTGAACCGTGCGCGCATAATTTCTACGCATGTGGAATTACCGTTGTGTTACCCGTTGTCACGTGTGTTGCTAAGGCTGAGGGTAATAGAACAGATTGTTAACTGCGTCTAAACCAATCAGATTTTAGTATTTAACATGAAAGTATTATAAAGTGAATTGTAACATGCAAAGTAATTAATAATCTTTGCGGAATTTAAATATTTACCAGATTTAATATAGAAATAAAATGATGGAAAAAAATATCGATAACAAACAGTATTCAAGTCCAAAAGTGCATTAAACAACACAAAATAGGAGCAGGACAAACACAGTCTTCCAAACCATCGGAGGTAAGACATGGTGATTATTTCTCGTTCTCTAGGAAACCAGCTGCATGAAATTAATAATTTGTATCTAATACTTAATGACATGAATGAGTCTTCAGTGTAGTTCTAGTTCCAGATTTCCCCAAAATGGTCATTGCCTGGGCAAATTAAGATATATTCAAGTCTGTATGAGTTGTGCATAGTGAGCTTTTCATTCTGAATTGAAAGGTTTGAAGCAAAGACTTCTATTTAGGCATCTATTTCTGAAAATATTGTGTTTATTAGAAGAGAGACTATTAAATGAACACCATTATATGTTGTGTTCGATTAAAATTATATATCTACATTAACAATTTTATTTCCCAGCACCCCTGAGAGCTTGCATGCCTTTTAGACATTTATCATTTAAATGATCGTACAAACACAATATACTGTAGTAAAGATATGGATATAAGGAGCAGTATTCAATCTAAGTCCATTAAACAATACAAAATAGGAGCAAATCAAACAGGTGCCATGGAGCAGTGAGCATCCCCTGCTGACCGGTCACACCCACCGTGTGCTCCTTGTCATGATTAGGAAATGGGGAAATCCGTCGACAATTCAGTGTATAAATAATGGACAAAAATTAGTATTCAAAACGTCAGTCAGCATTTGACTCAATGGTAAATTGTATTTGCTGACAAGGTCATTGTATCGATCATAGAACGTACGAAATGTTGACTTTAAACGAGACTGCTGGTATTCTTGTTTCATCAACTTGCTTGTCAATAATTTACCTCGTTTTAGAAATTGTTAATACGTAGAGCATGCTCTTGCGTATCGAATAAACTGAGATATATATACTCCGTATGAGGCGATTAAGGTATATTGCTGCATAAGTAAATGAAGTTGACAATAGAAAAGTTAAAGTCGTCACGTGTATCATACAGCCTGGTTGTTAAATAACCATTAACATCTTTTCCTTACTCAGTGGTATCTTGTATCTCAAGTTCACCAGGTTATATCGTATCGACGTAGGAATGGAAATTACCATTGTTGATTGACAATACGTCGTCGATATATCTAAATATCGATTGGAAGGCAACAGCAAGTGTTTTCTTCTGTTTACGCATAAGAATTTGCATACATTGTGCTTTATAGGAATATAAAAATAGGTGTGCTAATAATGAAGCGCAATTGGTACCCATGGGAACTCCAAGAGAACGGAATACTTTTTCTCCAAAAACCACTAAGATACTGTCAATCAAAAACTCAAGCAACTCTTTGATGTCAACTTCAGAGTTCTTGTGTGTTTTAACAAACAAAACTTGCAAATGCAGGCTTCTCCATGGGCCGTTGAACGTGGCGGCCCAGCCTAATTGAAATTCCTTAGCACCACAGTTAAAAAATTAGCGCCATAGTTCCGCCACAGCAAAATCGCTGTTGTCAGTACCATAAATATATATTTTTAAAAAATCAAAATAAAATGTTTAAGTAAAGGTTATAGACCAAAAACTGTCCATTCTGTAAGAAGAAAGAACTGTTGGAGGGCCGTTAGGCCCGACAATAGTTCTTTTTTCTCACAGAGTCGACAGTTTGAGGCCTATAACCTACTTAAAACATTTGCCCTATTGTGTTCATAATGTACTCTCTTAGAACTTTTTCTCATCCATTGTATTAAGTAAGTATTGTCTACTTATTAGACTGTCTCAGGTGAAGGATTTATGACAGTCAAAAGAAGTCAAAAGAAACTTGTATTCATTGTAATTGTTAACTGAGTGGACAGTTATAGGTAAGTGCAATTTTCAAACAACTGACTAACGAATATTTCATCACAAGGCATGAGATTCCATCACCATTTTAATGTGATTGTGAATGTTGAAAGCATGTCTTCTTCCAATGAAGCATATTTTTATGCAAAACAACTTCAGATTTGAAGGGCAATGCATACCGGGGTATGTCATTCTTGTGATATTTTGAGCCTAGGATTGTCAAGAAAATGAACTTTGAGCTCAAGGTGGACGTTTTATTTTTTCAAACATTTCTCAACGTTTGATCAAGGGTTTTCAAGGATGCAGAAAAACAAAGGGAACGTAGAAAGGTTTTCGTAATTTAATCAACAATATTCAGATGATTTAGAAGAGGATAATCAGAGCAGAAATGTAAACGGGTACTTACTGTGTTTTTTAACTGACAGAGAGAATGTTACAAGGTACTCAACGTTGATGTACGTTAAGGTGTTGAATGATAAAGAAATCAACAAAATTATAAGCTTTCTTTTCGCCAAAATCAGAAACAAATCGGGAGATGAGTAGACAAGGCTATTGACAAAACACCCTTGCATACCTGTAGCAGAAAACCGATGGATGTGCTCCTGCAGAAAAATGAGCAAAATTATTCAAAGTACCAGTGAGAATAAGAATTTAAGGAGAGACTGTTTCTTGCCAGGAGAAGTGATATCCCCTCGTGTGTTGTTGGTGCAAATTACATTCCAATAGATTTCAGATCGAGATATTTCCTTCAAATTTAACTTTTGATGTTCATTGTGAGCTGTAATATACAATTCATCATTTATTGGAATAATTACAAAGTTTCAGTTTTTGTGACTTTGAATGGATTATTTAATTACACTGTGAAACTGTTGGATTCATTGCCTGAAAAATATTTATTTGTGTTTATTTGTGTTGTGTTTTCTTAATCTAGTAAGTTACCTGTAGCCATCCAACAAGTTATTGAAAACTGTCCATTACTTTTAATAATAGACAGATTTTAAAACTTATTGGACAGTTTCACGTAACTTATTGGACTGCTTTGGGCCTTGCAAGAAATAGAAAGCATTAAAAGAACAAAAGATGATGTCATACTAATGTTTTAAACCTTAATACAATGTACCGTTTTCAGTTTATAATGCTAAACTGTTAATATTCTCTAATTAGGGCCCATTGTTTTGCTTGCACAATCAATTATGTTCTAGAACTCGGTGGACACATATGAAGCCGTTTTTTCACTCTTCACGATAATTGCAAATCAATAAGTTCATGCTTAAATAGTTCTACAGTTAACAATGTCTCTAACATATTACACTTGCACTGCGAGTTAAAACGACGTATGTGTCGTATGTGACCCACATGTATTTCCTCTGCCAATGCGGTAGTCGCCGCACCTAAATAAAGTCATATGACGGATACGCGACGTCATATACTTGAAATCTTTCACTTCGTTCCATTGAAAATCTTTGAGATTCATGAACACATTCACATATATTTCCATTTTTATAAGAATTATTAGCACCCATTGTACACTCACCTTATATATAATTTAGTACTCTGTCAATATTCTTTTAACAGTAACATGGGGCAAACTTAATTTTTCTCATTTCACTGTAACTGTCTAAACATTTTGGACAACGTAAGACACACTGAACGTTTCTGCCCGACCTCCATTTTAAGGCCTTTTAGTCCTTTGATGATCACTCACTGACCTATGACCAGCTAAAAATTCGCTGAAAAAAATCTGTAAACATGTCTTTTATTTACATTCTCTCCTCTATGTGCCTTGTCAACCATCGTAACTGTTTCTAGGGTGATTTTTCCATTTTTAAAAAGCAAAAATACATCACAGCTCGTTTCAGCGTTTCAACCATTTCGACATTTTCTTTGTTCAATACAGCATAATAAAAATACAATGTTTATGATTAAAAAGCAATGACGTCATTTTATTTCTCTACTGAAGATTAGAATATGTCGAAAAAATTGTCTTTTAAAAATTTGGGCGATTAGATGTAGGGCTGTCACGGTTCCAAAATTTTCGGGTCGGGTCGGTTCTGATTTTTTTAGGTTAGGTTTCGGATTTCTCGGGTCGGGTAGGTAATGGAAGAAAAGCTCATGATTTGTATTATTTTCAACAATAAAAAGAATATTTTCATTTAATCTTAGAAATAACAACATTATAACTAGTTTAAAGTAGCCTCCTGACTAGACAACAATTGTACCAAATTATTTAAATCACTTTATAATGACAACGTACTAACAAATCTCTCGTTTCTGACACCATTTTTAAAGTAAAATCTACTCTATTATACAAATCGGAATCGAACTGAATTCCGGAAAAACGGAACCATACCCGACCCGAATTAATTGTTCCACGGTTCCGGGCCATTTCGGGTACCCGTGACAGCCCTAAATTTAGATGCTTTTTTACAAGCTTTTTAATGTGTTTGTCTTTTCTCATTTTAAAGATTTACACTTTAAAACGTGACGTTCTGTTGTGACGCGGCGACACCACCCATGTTTAATATTTTAAACGTCTACGAAATTAATTTAATTCAAAATTATTCAACGAAAATTTCAATTTAGATTAGAATTATTTTTTATGCATCTTTTGGTATATAATATATGATAATATTGAAGATATTGACACAGTGACATATTTCTTTTGGATCAACCCTCGCAATTCCTTTTTCAATTTAATTCTAAGGTAAAAATCTTGATCATGAACAATTTCAAAGATTGAGATGCTATAACTATTTGTTCAAATACCGTCTTGCAATAGGATTATTTTGTTTATTGGAAGCGTTTGCTTTGATGCCGTTTGGTTTTTAACCAGGCTTATTGCCCAAAGAGCAATTGCCGGCTTATGTCATCCTTTTCAAGACAGGATGTCAACCTCATAGGCGCCATTTTAAAGTTACGTGTAAAAATATAATTCTTACTCTCAACCGCTTCGGAGATAATACAAACGCTAAGTAAAACAACATTAATAAAACGAAGTTTTATCTAAATAAATAAACATTAGTAGTAATGACTTTGAAAACTTCAGCATTAAGTCAAAGAACGTAGTTTATTAGCGTAAGGATTTCTGATAATCAGTGTTATCGTAGTTCTCTACACTACATGTAACAGGGAAAATAGGAGAGGGAACCAGCCGTAGTACGAGATTAATTTTGATTCTGACAAAATCTGACCGTGTTATTTGGATCTAAAACTCACTGTCAGTGTCATAATTTATATTGATAGTCTTTAATCTAATATTCTTGTTATTTATCTGTTAACACAATATAAACGTAAGATTCATGTACGAATTCAATTTACTCTGTAAATAAGCCCTGCTCTCAGTACTTCTGAGTACTTTGGTTTTATTTATTTTTTACACTATGCTATTTTTATTAAGGCAGTCGATTATGATGCCTACAGTCAGGACTTTGCATTCTGGAAAGCCAGCTTAAAACGACAGTCAGCATTTGACCCAAATTGCATTTGCCAACAAGGTAATTGTATGGACTATGGAACGTACGAAATGATGATTTTAAATAAGAAGTTAGATATTCTTGTTTCATCATTTTGTAGTCAATAATTTACCTCGATTTAGAAATTGTATATGTTCTTGCGTATAGAATCAACTGAAAAATATAAACTTACGGTTTTGAAATACAGTATTGTGTATTGATGTATCCTGCCATGTTGGGTGGTTGAAAATATCCTCTCCAAGTTTTTCTATCAATTGTGTTGTTTGATGTGGTGATAACCAGCAAAAGACTTCCCGCTCCTTCTTTGGATAGGCCCAGGATCTGCAGTACTCAGAGATGTTGTCTTTTTCTGCTAAACTCAGAAAGATATCCACAAAATTTGGATTTTTAGCGAAAGTAAGGAAAGTGGTGTGTTTAAAGAATTTACAAGAAAACTCAACATTCACACCATCCTGTTTGAGTATTGGTTTGTACTTCTTTAAGCTGCTAAGATTAGACGGCTTCTTAATCTTCTTGAATTTGAAAACTTCAGCAACAGTATTATACTTCTCTATCCAGTGTTCTTCTTTCAGATTTATTTTGTATGAAGGGCAAAGCAGAAGGCACATCAAAATTGCATCTCCATCTGAAAATAAACAAGAGGTCCATGTACCACATCACTCGCTTTTTGGCTAGAGCAAAAACAGAAGTACGTATTAAGGAGTTCGAAAATAAAATTAAACCAAACGTATCCCTCCAAGCAATAGTTGTTAAAAGACTTGCATCTACACTCATTTAAAAGTATAATTTTATGAGACTTTAGTTAAATACTTAGTATTCAGAAAGGTAAAAAAAGAAGCAAACAAAACATGTGTTTAGCCAAAATGTACATGTATGAAAGTTCGTCGTAGGAATAACTTGGTTATTGGCTATTGAATATTCTTCACTTAATTTGGTGTTCAAAATTACTCGGACATAAAAAAAGGAAGTAAGGAAAAAAGGGAAAAAGCATTTTTTCTAAAGAAATAGTGTCAGTTCATGCTATTAGGGTATGTACAATGTACATCATTTTTCGAAATTTATGTGAGACGCGATGTAAACACATAGGCGAGACAACAACAATGAACGGACACAAGGTGGAAGGGATGACAAACACAGAGAAAGGAGGAGCAATCTGCTGACCATCATGCGACTTTACTACAAATGAAAAAGTTATCGACTGCTTGAGTTCGCCACCACCAACAAGCTTGTGCTGGCAAATACACTGGGACTTGAACTCTAAGGTTGGAAAAGATGCTCAACCAATCTGCTGACCATCGTGCGACTTTACTACAAATGAGAAAGTTATCGACTGCTTGAGTTCGCCACCACCAACAAGCTTGTGCTGGCAAATACACTGAGAGTTCGATAATCATCAAGGAACTGGACATGGACTAGCCAAGGCGACCAATATTGAAATCTGATTGACTACATTATTGTCCAAAAGCGCTTCAGAGCAAGGGTAAACACGTGTCTTTCCCCGGTGCGGGAAAAGAAGCGATCGTGATCTGGTCATGATCGCATTCAGAGTCCATCTAAAACAAATAAGGAAATCCAAGTTTACCAGAATTCATTTTAACTAGAAATTAACAAGAGGCCCAAGGGCCTTATAGGTCACCTGAGTATCATGTAACAACTTTCCAGCGATTGTATTTGGTTCGTGTTTTAATCCAAAAGCCATGAAATTCACAGATTTTGAAAGAGGCACCATTGCGTATCAAAGGGCAGATTTCAAAGCATTAATTTATTTTTAGTCAAAGTACCCCCTGGTACCCCTGACCCAGTGGCCCTGATATTATCTATTTTGAAAGAGGCCCCTTTCTTCATTATAAGGCCAGCATTTTTTTACGTTCAGGTTTAGTTATGAACATGAGAATAAAAAAGTCCCAAAGGAGAAGGAAATATAAAAAAAAAATGATAAATCAATTATTAACATTTGTACATTCTTTTTTTTTATGCTATCCTATTAGGCTCCTTACCACTGGACACATAATGTAGCAATGCCCAATGATTTTTAACAGGTCGAGACCACTAGATTTTCTGACGTCAGAATAAATTTGCATGTAAATTAGCTGATATGTTTACTTTACCTACTGCTGAATGAGCCGCAATGCATTGTGGGCTACTACAAGTACCTAGCTGTGTTGAAAATTAAAGGCAACTGGAATTGTCCCTTGGAAACCTATTTTCAATTCTTTTTGTAAATTTTTGAAAGAAATATTTAAAATGATCTACATGTATAATCTTTCATTTCTGTGCTCACATTTACAAAATTTGCTTCATGAAGCCTTATATCAACTTATAATACATCAGCCTAGTATACCATTGTTCAAAGAAACGTATAAGTGCTATCGTGTCGATAAAACATTGAGTTTTTTTCACGTGATATACGTGTACATAGCTTTCGCTGGTAGTATATAGGTCCTTGTTTTTAGACAGCAGGAGAAAGTGTGCAATTATTATTTAACCCCTCAATATTATCAGAAAGTGTTTTATGTATATGCAAAAGTCAAAGCGTTTGTACGATATTCGAAGCAACTGCTACTCATCTAAAACAACTCCAAAATGAAATGTGAGCATGGAGCAGTGTCTTCAGAATATAATCTTTCAATTTCGGTCTAATAAAGTTATAAAGAAGCTCTACAGTTTTTCCGGTGACGAGTTAAATTTTGTGCAGTAAACCGACGAAAACCACGTGTAGCTATTGAATCGTAAACACGTGGTAGACTGTTATGCTTTGGAATCTTTCACTTGATTGGAGAACGGGCGTGACGAAGACTTCGTCACGTGTTGGAAATTGCCTTTTATATAAGGCAGTGGTCTCGACCTGTTTGTCAGTGTTTTATGTCCATTGTGTAAAGTATGCCCCACTGATTCCATATCAGCAATTACAGTAAAACTCGTTTAGTACGAACACGGATATTGCGAATTCACGGATATAGCGAAGTCATTTTGATCTTGGATCCCCAGCAATTTAAATTTAATTAATTTCTTATACGCTAATAACAAATTACGGATATAGCGAAGTAATTTCAAAGGTCCCAGCGACTTCGTTATAACCGAGTTTTGCTGTATTTCTTAAATCGGATGAAAATTTACCTTTTTATTAATGTTTAAAAAATACAGAATTCTTACAGAGTTATCCATCTTTCTGAGGAAAATGATTGGAAAGTGTACATCAGCAGATTAAAAGCAGATTATGCAGGAATACTAGATCAAAACAATTTTAGAATATAACCTAGGTACCAGTTTGTTAATTTTATCTGAAATTTCATCATTTTCTCGCGCCACTGTTGAGACACAGAAGAAAATATGACACAGAATGTGAAATGCAAGAGTTGTCTTCCTTTGTTTTCCTTTGCTACATAATGCTTACAAATAGGAAAGTAGAACATTTAATTGCTTATTTTATCATCTGCCAGTTTTGGCCAGTTATATAAATTTTGTGATGTTGATCAAAATATATCTTAAAAATCAATTCTTTAAAAGTCTCCCAATATCTCTTCATTTTTTAATATGTGTTTAATATGTGTTAGGTGAATGTGTAGACATTGTTCTAAAATTTACTTGATGCCTAAAATAATAATTCCTATCATAAAATAGACAGAGAGTATTGGGGAGTATGGTGAACTTTTTTTCAATTAAGTGTGAAATAATTTTTCTGGCTGATACAAATGATACTACATGCCTGTATATATTTGTATATTCTTGTCTTTAATAGTTGATTTTTTTTTATTTCTTCAGGTTATTGTTTATTTCTTCCTCAAATGGACTTAACTTCTCCCATTGTTTCATTCATTACATCTGATGCATAAGCAACCCTTTTCTGAAGAATGATGCTTAGACTGTAAGCTATAACAGAGACCATAAATAGTGTCGCTGGCAATATGCAATAGCTACCATGGGCAGTTTAAAGCCTGGGGGAGGAAAATAATTTACAGACAGATACTTTTGAAACGAATACATAATTAATTAATTATCTCACCAGCATGTCATTGTGCAACAAAGTCGTCAGCATTTTATTTGTCGTTTGAACGGGTGAAACGTTTTGAATGGCACTCATTTCGATGAATTTTACACTAAACCAAGCTATCTTCTCAGATCTAGCTTTATTTACCCGCCGTTTCATCGTAAAACCGGAAGTGCGAGTTCGTAAATTTGAAATCTCGATCCCGACTCAAATTTGACATCGAAAAGAAAAAAAAAATTTTTCTTCTGAAAATTCAAAACCTTGAGCAGAGGGTTGTAAAACTGAAAATAGAATAAATCCTGGCCTTAAATATGTAATCAGATCATTAGCATATTAACCAGGAGCAAAGGATATTCAAAGAATTCATGCATTTCACTAATAATCATTAGAGCCCCACCCTAAAACAAGAACCCACCTGGGGCCATAAAATTCACAATTTTGGTAGAGGCACTCTTGCTCATCATAACTATGTACTTAGTTATTTAATACCCAGGAGCAGAAACGATTTTCAAAGAATTCATGTATTTTTAATATATAATCAATAGAGCCCCACCCTTACATTAGAACCCCTGACCCTGGGGCCATAAAATTCACAATTTTGGTAGAGGCACTCTTGCTCATCATAACTATGTACTTAGTTGGTTTATTTAATACCCAGGAGCAGAGAAGAAGATTTTTTCAAAGAAATAATGCATTTTCACTACCTACTTATTTAACCCCGCCCTAGCACTAGAACCCCTGACCCCAGCGCCATGAATTTTACAATTTTGGTAGAGGACTCATTGCTAATTACAATCATGCAAACAGTTGGACTGCTTGATGTCCAGGAGTAAAGAAGAAGATTTTTAAAGATTGCATTAATTTTAGTGGTTTTGGCCCCACCCCTCAGGCCCCAGGGGGGCAGGGACCATGAAATTCACAAATTTTGTTTCCCTTTACCCACAGATGCTGTATACAAAATTTGGTTAAAATTGGTTCAGCAGTTTCAGAGGGGAAGCTGAAAATGTTCATATGTTAACACACAACGGACGACGAACGACGGACGCCGACGGACAAACACGGATGGCAATAGGTCACCTGAGTGACTCAGGTGACCTAAAAATCCAAATAAACATGTTACATATAGATTTCAGGTGATGATTGATAGGGAAATTTGCAGCCTATATGAAGCTACACTGGATGAAAACAAACTTGACCTTGTACAAGTCGCTATGTCTTTCAACGAAGCAATAATATACATGTAGATAAAACAGCCAACGAGGATGGATAACTCTTACAAGGTGTCCCAACGACAGCCACAGGTGTCAACAGATAGGTGTAAAGGTGGTGATTCTAGTAAATATATGTTTTTTTTTTATTTTTGGGCTGTATGCCCTATTCCAAGGGGGCAGGATTCGAACAAGTTTGAAACTGGACAACCAGAAGATGCTTCAAAGTTCAAATAACAAATGATGTGACCTTTATGCTCTTTTTAAAGATATTTCCTACATGTATACGTGTCTTTTATTGCGTGGACCCCGAGGATCACGCAGTAAATATATAAGCGAGGTTAAACAGGATGCCCTGGGCAAACGTCGGGATACGTATGCGCGAAAATGATAGAGAGTTTGCTCCTAAGTCAACTTGCTCGTAGAATAATTCGCCCTAGTCGAGTTAGAATATGCAGTTTCATTTGCAAGAGTGTTTTTAAATTTGCATATTTCTTCGTATTTATATATATATTGGCCGATCTTGATATACAAACAAAACATTGGCTCTCTGGCACAAACATTTTAAAAAGTAGAAAGAACTTGCAGAGTATACAATTAGGTGACTCAATAACTTACGTCATTCACCAACAAGTTCTAGCTTTTAAAATCGGCATTAGTTTTGTCGTTATTAATAAACTTTAAGTTTACTGGTAAGGATAGTAAGGTGGTGAGTGGAGGTCAAATAGATACTTAGATAACCAGTGAAAATTGTCAATTCTAGCATTCCAAATCTTATCTTTTAGATATACCCAATTCCCAGTAAAATATTTTATGGCAATTTTTATGGCGATTGTATGGACAGTAAATTGACTAGTTTTCTTAGTGACTTTAACGTTTTATTTCTAACAGTGTACCATCAAAATGATCTTTTAATGATAAATATTAATGAGTTTTTTTGAGTGTTGAACACTTTTTCAGGCTTTTGAATTCATGTTTTTCATTCAACGTTATTTTATGACGTGAGATTTAGGAAGAACATTGAATTATTCCGCTCAAAATGGTCAGAAATATTATGAAAAGATTATGCTCAACCCATCACAACACGAGATGAAATGACCATGAATTTCACAATTTTTGTTTAAATCATATGCATGGATTTTAAAGTAATTTAAGAGAAAATGCTGAACATTTTCGAATGTGGCGCACTATGTACATTGATAAATTAAAACAGAGAAAAAACCAGAAAGATTTATGTACTTCGTCCACCTGGCTCAAGTGTCCTAAAGAAAAAGCTAATTTTCAAAAATGACTAAATGTATTTTTTTTTCATTATCTCCAAAACATTTTGCATAGTTACAAACCTTTCCTACAGTGCATTTCTTTGAATAATTTCTCTACATCTTGAACATCATCTTCTTCATGATCACCAGAAGTCCTGATGCACATCTGACACAAAGTGACCTCACAGTCTATGCAGTGATGGGATAATTGGTGTCTTGGATGTTTCCTGCATTTCAAATATTTGAGAGGGACATCTATAAACAAAAAAAAAAAAAACAATGCATACAACGAACATAAAGAAATTTTTAATAGTTCACTTTTTATATTATACATTTATTGACTGCAATGGAGGGCAACATGCCTTTTGTCGGACCCAAGAACCAAACGGTCTCCCTGTGGCCCTTTTGCCCGAATACTCAATAATAAATGTTTTTTTTTTTATACATACTGTACCTTTCATTTTATTTCATATTTATATAGTGTCTTCCACGATATAACATCAGGCTTGTAAGCCATAGATGAGCTCACTTTTGATCTTCGTCTCAGTTTTACCAAAGGAATATATACTGGAAAAGTGAGACTGAGATTAAATGTTAGCTCGTCTAAGTTTTATGGCCCCCACGCCAGGTCCGTCACTGTTGAACACCAAAGAATAAAAATGAGATATCTTTTTTTCTCGTATGAAAGGTCTTACATCCACTTTGTTTTGATTTTTTTCGTTTAAATGATGCAGTTATTTTCGAGTTTATGAGTACATGTACATCTTGACCATCACGTACAATGTAGTTAATCATTATTTATAACTATCTACAATATTTAACTTACTAGTTAAAAAGTCACCATCTATCACTCTGTATATGTTGACTGTGTTCTTGATCCCTGACCCTACCCACAGTAGGTTTGTTTTGTCATCATAACTCAGGCCGTATGGTATGTCTATCCCGTCTGATGATGTGTGTACCTGTGAAAGAAAGTTACCATCGCAGTCAATTATATGTACTGATTGGGTGTTATAATCACACACCAGGATGTGTAACAACGCGTCTGTACAGATTCCATATGGTTCTAGGTCTGATTTTGATGGAGGTTCTGTATAGGAGAAGCGGTAACTTCCTCCACAGACTGTCACAATTACAGCAAAACGGAGAAGGTCGGACACAATAACATCTCCATTTCGGTTCTCCGTGATGTACACAGGCATAGTATACAGTCCCTGGCCTGTGTTGTTTTCATACTGTATGGTCTGGATGTCTTCTCCTGTAGAGTTATACCGCACTACCTTGCCTGTATCTGTATCAGTGTGATACATCCCAACCAGCAGGTCTCCAGTGGAGGGCGAGCTGTAGACACACAGTGGCTCCCATTGTTCTGTGTACTTTATTAATATAGTTTTTACTTTGTTCACTGTAGACAGTCTGTTGATGCTATTCTTACTGTCTATATAAATTAAATCGCCGTCATGGTTCACAGTGTGTCCTCCCCAAATATTGCGTATATCTGTCAGACGATATAGCGCATCACCCTCTGTGTTAGTCAGGGTGAGATTGCCTTCATCATCACTGATCCAGACCCGGTGTGAAGTATCTCGGGATATGTGAACACTTCGACTAACACCGGGTACTCTAGGTCTGACAGATTTCTGCAACTCTAATCTATACATCATTTACAGCAGATATTTATTTCCAGTTTTTTGCTGTGGTCGCTTTCCATGACAGAAGTATGTGTTTGCTTTCCTCAGTCGGGGATCTTCGGTGATCTAGAACAGAGTACTAGAGTTAATGTATCTACATCTGTACACTTTGAAATCTTCATAATGTTAGGCTCATTTGTAACATAAAAAAGTAATTTTAATTTTAGATGTTACACGCATTTGACTGTGTGAGAGTGATGATTTATTAATTAATTTCTAATTAATTATTGAATATCAAATTATTCTGTATTCTATTTGTATATATTTTTATTTCAGCTTATTAGATTTAAGTGTATGGTCATTCAGGTGTAACATACAGTGCTACCCTGTTATTTGCCTTTAGGATTATAATTAAGGTCCTGGCCATAAGTTCTATAAGTCATTTGTTTCTGTTGGGTTTTAGTTTTGTGTTCTTGTGTTTTATTGGTTTGTCAAATTCCCTCCAAAGTGTTCTTGGTCTTTCTGGTCATTCTTTGTCAAGATTGATGATAGAGAGGTTCCATTTTGTTGTGACAGAATTTGACCAATTGACTATTGACTTAGACTCTCTTCATCTTCTGGGAAGCTAATATTTATTTACTAACTTTAACAAATCTTTAATAAAAATTTTATTAAAATTAATGTGAAATCTGTAATTTTTGCAATATTAATTTCCATAGCACTTTTGCACAGTAAGAGAGATTTCGGAAGTCAGATTTTTACTTAGTTATTAGTAGTAAAGCTATGGTATTTTTTTGATCCAGATAATATGTACATATGTTTTTATGATCAGAGAATTATATAAGGTTTATGATAATTTATAGTTGTCATCTGGACTCCCAGCCTTTTACTACTGACTTGTATGATATTAAACCATGGGAGCTTGCCTATTCCCTCAGAATGGTATGATATTGATTGCCATAAGATTTACTGTAAACCAACTTTTATTCGCGTGCGAGAAATTTTCGCGATGTTCGCGAGAGCCTTGTCATCGCGAATATTTCTCGCCGTGAATGGGTCCTTAAAGTCACTTTCTCCATTATAAATAGTTCCAAAAAAGGCTTGATTGCGAAAATTAATCGTCGCGAACAACTTAACTCCCAGTAAATCGCGAAATAAAGTCGTCGCGAATAAAAGTTGGTTTACAGTATTGTTTATTAGTAAAAGGTACATAATGTCTATGAAGATATTATAGCTTAAATAGTAATACATATTTTGTTGTAAAGTATTTTAACTGTATGCACAAAGTGTAAATTTTAAGGGAGTATTATATTATGTCAAGATGTGTAATGAATGTAAGAGTTACCTCCCTTTATGCAGCATTGTGTATAATATTGAATTGTGCATTAATGTTTTTATGATATTCTCAATATTGTTATCATTTATTTCAGGGCAATACCAATATATTTATTTCTACTATCAATAAAGAGTGCGAACCTTGACAGGTGTTTTCATTATTACCATCGACCCTGTTACAAATTTGGCGCCCATGTAGGGACCTCTCTGCATAAATAAACAGCAGTCTGTAGCCATTTTTGATAACCACAGTGAATGAACAGTCTGCCTGACCAGTGCCCGTCCCATAGTGTATGTCGTATTCATGGATGGACTGACTTTGATGTGACGTGTCATGTACGCGTACCATATGTTATGATGATGTAGTGACAGTGTCGTGAGTGACTGTAGTGCCGGTACATATCCGTCGAGATCACCTCTGCGGGGTACATATCCGTCAAGACCACCTATGGACAATTTGGTGACTCATTATTCATTCTTTGTGTTATTTGTGTTTTGTGCTTTGTGTTTAGTGCCATATATAGTGTATGTTTTCTACATGTGATTTTATGAGCTGATTGGTGAGTGTTACTGTTTGAATTGTTTACCTGTATACTAAGAGCTCTATAATTATTTTTTTCTTTTCTTTGCTTGCAAGTCTATTGTATTTTTGAAATTTACATATTTTTTGGGGTACCCTTGGTATTGAAAATTTTTGATTAATTTTAGTTTTAAGTGTAAAGGTTAATTTATAAAGTTTCACAGCTGAGTGCCAGATTGGTAAGTTAGATATCATATATTCACATATCTAGAGATCCAGGTACCCTTGAATTACTAAAATGTAAGTTAATTAATTAATTATTCTATCTCTTCTGACGGTGACTTTTTGGCAAAAATATATTACAGACATTTCAGTTGAACTAGTAGACACAGTTTTCTTGGTAAAGTGTTAGTATTTGTGTGCAGGTGAATTATATCCTTTGGTTCTTAGTTGTGCAGTTTTCAGAGTTGTTGGAGGGTTGATTTAAACAAGTTTTTTTTAAATTATATTTGCTTGTTTTACTGATTAGTGTAGTGCTCACCTTATACTTCATTGATTTTCATTTATTTAGTACTTAATTTATATCGGGTTCGTCCCACAAAGTGATCGAGATCGGTTTCTTTTTCCGATTGCGCATTTCCGATCGAGCTCGAAATCCGCGTAATTTATTTTCACCGGAAGTAAGTTTAGACAACGTGATTTGGTAAACAAATATTGAAATTTGCCTTATTTTCCCAGTGTTTGTTGTTCATTATTCATTTAAAGTCATTTGAAGTACAGCAACAAAGGTATTGAAAGTCATTATCTCTTTCAGGTAATTATTTTGCTTCAAATTTTCTTTATTTCAGCCTTTGAATTTCAGTCGGCTGATTTTTCATTTCATTCAATAAACCATATCATCAGGTTGGGCACACACCCCCATTTGGTTGATCCACTCCCATTTGGTGGTCAATCAACCAAATCGTATACATTGTTAACTGACCAAATGGGAGTTACTTTTCGTGTTTTTCGATTTACACCTGCTTATTAACTCGGCGCACCAAGATGACCGGAGTGGTAAGTAATTTAGGTTCTCTTGTGTTTTTAAACATAAAAAAATTAAACATTGCATGTGGAAATTTGTGCGCTTGGCTGTGCAAATTTCAGGTATGCTAAGTAAAATCCTGATTATGGCCAGTATTTTTGCATAATATTACCTTAAAATTAATCCAAATGCTTCAAAATTCACATGAGCTCCTTCTCCAAACATTCTACTTTCGATTCCAATTATCCGGGTTACTTCAAAACAATTGTAGCCAATCAAATCTCTTGATCTATATAAACTTTGGTCGAAAGCTCAAACTTTAATACGGAGCGCCGTTTGTGTAAATTTTCAATAAATGCATTCTCTATTTATATTTCTTCATATTATGTAGAGAAAAACTACAAGAGGTGGCAAAGTTACCATTTTAAGACAAATAAAAAAAAAGAAGGAACCTACCAAAATATTAACAGACCAGAAAAAGATGGTGCGTTCCTTCAACAAAAGAAAGGACACACTTCTTGAAAAGGTTCAAAGCATCTTATTACATAATCCCATGATCAGAAACACTTTTTGTTTTAATTCCAGCTTTGTTACTTAACGCCTAATTAAGAAAAAAAGAACGCACCGAAATTTTGATTAATAACTCTTTAATAATCATGATAATGGATTCATTAAAATCATTTAAAATGTAAAAAATCAACATATTTTATTCTTACATGTATGTACATGCATTCAAAGTTTTTAAAGAGTTATATCAAAGTCTAAAAAATCATATCATTAAAAAACAAATATGTACATTTTAAAAGGTGTCATAGTTTTAAAAGATTTTTAACATGGCACAGGTTCAAGATATATATACAGCAACTTCAGCAGAG
>NW_026927501.1:0-30728 GCF_032062105.1 Saccostrea cuccullata | reverse complement strand
ATAATTTCAACTGCCTGTGTAAAAGGCATAATAAAGGATAGCGTGTAAGACTGAAAAAAAATAATAATAAAGTAAAATTATTATAATAGAAAAGTAACAATACGATTGACTAGAAAATATATCCCTGAATTAGGGAAAAAGGATAAATGCAAAAAGTTAGTCGTTTCTGCAAGAGGTGGAGGTTCGATCCTTAGTAATAGCCCCTCCATGGATAGTAGAGGTAGTCACGCTGGTGGTATCTTCTGTTTCCGGAGTTCATGTCTAATAGTTTGTCCACTGATCTTTTCAGGTTTGATGCAAGAATAGCTGCCCCATCCCTTGTCAAATGTACACCGTCTTTTTATTAATCCGCGTTTAGGATGTCCATAGTATGCAAGGTTACTATTCTCGGATATATATACTTTTTCTTCTCCTCGTAATGTTTGTTTCAGCATGGCATTTACTATTTCCTGTTTGATGTTCCATTCTTCACGATCGCTTCTAGGTGTGGCCAGGGAAATAATGATTTTGGTGTCCGGAATTTTGTTTTTAGTTTTCTCGATCAAATCTAGCATTTTGGCAGTACACTCATTTGGAGTCATGTGTTTGATGCCGTTTGTAAGAGGGTGGAATATCATGACATCTGGTTCTTCTTTCACCGTTCCAATGTAGTTGATAGCGTCGTCAATGGTATATACAGTTATTTTCTTTGTAGAATACTTAGACCATCTTTGAAGTTCAATGTGTTTAGTATTAGATGTTCCAATCAAGACAAGAGAAGTTTTGTCAGGTTTTCTTTTTGGTGTTTGTTGATTAGCTTGGTTCCCTTTTTTTGGGCGGGTTTCCCTTTTTATCTATAGGACTGCCTGCCTGGTTTCCTTTGTTAGGACTGACTCCTCCTTTTTCAATAAAAGTACCTGCCTGTGTATCCGCTAAACTCTCCATTATAACTTCATCTTGTAAATATCATCGTCTTTCTGGTCAAGCATTTTCCTGAGGTTGTTAAGAGATGCTTCGAGTTCTTCAATTTGTTTGTTTTTGGATTCTAGCTTCAATGTTAGGTATTGATCTTCTTTTAGATGACTTTCATTCGAGATCTTCAAGTTAGATCTGGTGTTTTCATGTGATTGTTTCTCACCTTTGTATGTGTCTTCAAGGAGAGCGTTTTGAAATTGAAGATTAGAGACTTGGTTTGTAAGGTCAGCATTTGTTTTTTGGAGTTTGTTGACTGTTTCTTCAAGGCGCTTCATTTCTTTCTCCATTTTTTGCTGGTCTGTTGTTTTGTTTTTTTCATTGAGCACAATTGATTGCTTAAGTTCGTCCGTTTTTGTTTTTAGGAAATGTTCTTGTTTGTCACAAGTTGTGTTTAGCCGTTTCATTAATTCATTAATGTTTTATACGTTTCAAAAATGTTTTATGGTAGACAGTGCAGAACCAATAATCTTTTGGGAGAAATGAGTAGACAAGCATCCAGTTAAAGATTAATTAATGTGTTCAATGTAGGAAGGCTAGCTGTATGTCTCTTTCATTACTTCAGAGCATGCTCTTAATTGTCTCCTTCCGGAATTAGACAGAAGAACTGTAGGTCAGTTTATATTTTTTGGCCAGCCTTTTATTTCCAAAATTAATTAGGTATAGATTAAGTTGTGAAGATTAATTTTATATTGTTTAACATGATAGGTATTTGTCAAGGTATAGAAATCTATGAATGATGCAATATTTGTTATAATTAATGCCTACACCACATGAGATGGATAAACAAATTTTTTAAGGTGTGTAAAAATCATTGAAATATTAAAATAAAGGTTGACATGATTTTACTGCACTTTTAACTGTTTAAGATACATTATAATTTTAATTTTTTTGACGGGCGTATCATGCTGTGGGGTGGCACTTTATTTTCTCTGTGATAACTGTTTGAAAGTTGGGAGAATTCATTTCTTGATAATTCTGCCGGAATGTAAATTAGGCAGGTCGATAGGTCAGCAGCAAAGGAGGCCTAATACGCATGCAAATCTCGTGCGCATCCGTCTCTGACTCTATGGAGGCCAAATACGTATGAAAATCTCGTGCGGCTGCCTTTTTGTTTGACGACAGTGTGCGATTTCTATTGAAATTGGTATGGACGTAATCGTGTAATTTAAATATATTAGTCTACATTTTAATGTCTAAGTCTACAATTTTATTTCACAATGAAATGGAAATGTGAGGAATTGCTCCAGTTATGCAAATTATCCCATGTTTCCCACTATTGTTGATGCCCTGGCATACTCTCAAAGCTAGACAGTGATTCCTTAATAATTTAATGGTATGGTTCATTCAGTTTGCAATATAAATTAATATAAAGATGTAAAGTAATCCATTTTTGGCAAGGGAAGTATGACATACCTCAGGTTCTCAAATTTACAATTGAGTTTTTGTAACCTTAAACATGCCTCTCTCTTACTTATTTTCCTTTACTGTATATTGAAGTAAGAGCATAACTATCGATTCATTTTCGATTTAAATTTATGTGTATTGACTTTCTGTCTATCGCGAATCTTACCGAGTCGGCAAAAGTTTTAACTGTTTCGCATGCTTAAAATTCGATTCTTTTCTTATATCCAAGAAATTTTAATGTGTTAGGAGCAACACAGTCAAATTGCCCATGGAGAACCCTGAAATCCTTAGAGTAAAGCATGTGTAAAATATCTTGGTCTAAGATCTAAAAAAAAAAAAAACATATCAGAGATTCTGATTTACCTTTGATATTACAAGACGTAATAATTCCAATCTTCATTTTATCTATTGATTTCCTGTGTTTTGATTGGACGAGAACACGTGCCAGAAAATTTTTACACATGGATAAATTCTTTCAATCAGAACTACTTTCTTGACTGTTGTAAAAACAATGAAAACAGATACTTCTAGTCCGTTTTAGCTAAATTATGATTACAAGAAACTTATACAAAATGAATGAAAAGGAGATAAACAGGACTGACAGACGGGAATATTATGTTTATGTCATTGTCCGAATGTCGGATCACGAGTGTGATATATTTTGAAACCGCTGATCATGCTGTCATTTTGTCGACGTTTCATATCAACTCTTTTGTTATCGTAATGTGATAGGGAGAAGAAACATACCTCAGACTCTTGCCTTTTCAGCATCAAATCATATATTTACATCCTACAGATCCCATATTCTCCCTAAATCTTTGAACGAACCAGAGCAAATCGAGGACGTCGTCGGTCTTCAACTTTCGTCATGACGTTAGACCTATTTTGGAGAATTAATTCGCGTATTTACGATATTTTTTGACTTAAACAACATTCAATTAGTTTTTATAAGTTTAATTTATAGATTGTTTTGACAAATAAAGTTGGATTTTATCAATATTCATCTTGTATACGTTTCTTTGCGGCATAAAGTATTCCTACATCGTTCAAAATAACGGATTGTATGGCGGCCTCAAAGAGAAATAATTTTAATGATTAAAAAAAATTCGTGTATTGGAATTATAAGAATTAAACGTTTTTTTCAGAATTTATCGATGTGTAAACTCTGCCTTTTTACTCACAAACTTTACATAAAAGTACTTCGCACTTTTATGTAAAGTTCTTGAGTAAAAAGGCAGAGTTTACACATCAATAAATTCTGAAAAAAGAACGTTCAATCCTATAGTAATTTTTTGAAAAATCAATCAAAATACAGTTCAAAAATGGCGGCCAAAGACCGAGTCACATGTAAAGAAAACAATTTATGTCATATTTCTCCTAAAAAACAAATCTAGGAAATTACATCTTTGGTAAATAAACAATTGACATCATTAAACTTACATTTTAATAAGAAAAGTACCAATAGAAATAATGAAATATAGCAAGAACTGGCGAACAGGAACAGGTAGAAACCCCGCTTAATTGTAATGAAAACCAAATAACACAAATGAGTTCCATTATATTATATAGCTTTTTCATGAATTGATTCTGATGACAGCACATTCCTCGTCTGGTACAAAATACCACTACTTATATATATGATCAAAATAAACTTAACATCATGATCGAATACATTTCAACAATTTAGTCTATAGCACAACTAATTCATATACAGGTCTCATGAATAAAAAAAAAACAATAATTAGTTACATGATGTGCTTCAGCAACATCTGGTTGCACAACTCTATCATTCTGATGTCTGTATGTTTAACTGCCTACACAAAGAGAAATTTATAAGAAGATAGTTTTAATAGGACTACCTCAACAAGGATTTTTTAGCATTCATCAATTACAGCAGAAATCAGAATTCTTGTCTGTTTTGGAAAATTAATTTTCAATGAAAAGAGAAAATGCAATGATTAATATTTTGCTGTGGTTAGGATTTTTTTTGTAAAACAAATGAGTCCCCATTGTAAGTTTGTTTATTTAACTACATGATACGTTGCGTTATTTTCCACTGGGAAATTTTGCCTTCTTCCCGGGTTTTCCTAAAAATAAAAATGAACAGTTTGAAAAACTTTTGAAATAAAATATCAGTTGCAAATTTAGATTTAAACATTGCTTTAATATATGAATATATCCCCCCAACGTAACTAAAATAATTCAAAAATTAAATTTTCATTTAATTCACAAAAAATCACTAGAAATTAAATACTGAAAGTCAAGTTCTGAGTTTTTATCAGTGTGTCTTCTTGTGCATGAAAAACACTCCAGAAAGTATCAAAAAGACAGCATATAACTAAATCTTTTTACCGATGTTGCTGTCGTCTTTCTCAATTGTGTACCTGAGATCTGCTTCGATTGCTTCGCCGTTTTCCACAAAAACTTGATAACTCTATCTCTCGTCGAGGTGTTCATTGCAGAGGAGAATTCCTCTGGTATGGGAAGGTCAGGAAGAGGGAAGAGGTTTCAACCTCTAACTGGTCGCTAAAGCCTGGCAAAGCTGGTCGGATTTTGTTGCAGAAGATGTTAATGTACCTGAATATTTCTTTATTGAAGACCAAGATCACAGGGGCTAGATGACCTGTCTTGTGTACGGAGATCTGGATAAACATTGGAAAGAAAACATTGTCCAGAACTCATCCAAATAAGAATCAACAATTTGCAGAATTTAAACATATGAAAAAAAACAACTTACAACAGCCACATGACACTCCTCTTTGTTCGTCATTTAAAATATGTCTCAATTTCATGTTGATTATTGCCTCAACCCTCTGACCATTACTAATGAGAAGATTTAGAATGAACCAATGAAAATACCGCATAGGCACGCTACGCCATTTTGAAGGCAGGCTAGAAAGAAGCAGAGGCGACACCTGCATACGGAGTATTTATATCTCAGTTGATTCGATACGCAAGAGCATGTTCTACGTATGAACAATTTCTTAAACGAGGTAAATTATTCACAAGCCAGTTGATGAAACAAGAATATCAACAGTCTCGTTTAAAATCATCATTTCGTAAATTTTATGGTCGATACAAAACACCTTGTCAGCAAATACAATTTATCATTGAATGAAATGCTGACTGATGTTTTTCATACCAATTGTTAGTCCATGATTTTTTTCCGTTATTTCCTGATTATGACAACTAGCACACGGCGGGTGTGACCGGTCGGCAGGGGATGCTCACTCCTCAATGGCACCTGATCCCACCTCTGATGTTTCGGAGGTCCGTGTTTGCATGCTCTTATTTTGTATATTTGTTTAATGGACGTTGAGATTGAATACTGTTCGTTATTTCCATATCCTTCTTCATGTCATATATAGAGGTTCTAAAACAATTTAAATACACCAACCTCTGTTGTTGCACCTCCTTTGTCTAGAATAAGCCAATGACATACTGGAGCATTGATAAAATGGCTCTTGCGACTATTAAACAGAACAGCAAGTCCAGTATACAAACATATGATATTCTCATTTGCTTCATTATGGCTACAACTGACAACATGGTGAAGCACTTTGAATAACACGGGCAATTTCCTGAATTTTTATTGCAAGTTTATACCAATATAAAATGTGTTCCTCCTTTTCATTTTCTTTGAATTGTGTTCCATTTTTCTAACAAGTGCCTGCTCTAGAGTTGCGAAGTAAGGATTCAATCCTTATGTTGCGGGTTCGAATCCTTCTGTGGGACGTGGAGACCGGTTCCTCGGATGAGACCGTTTAAATCGAGGTGTCGCAGTAGGTACTGGCACGAAAATGATCCCTTCTTGGTAATTGGCCCTGAGTGCCGACCATAGGCAAAGGTTTGCAGCTTCCACCGGCAAGTGGTGGCGTCTCCATATGAGTGAAAAATCCTCGAGAGGGATGTTAAACAATATACGATCAATCATGCTGTTGACTTCGTATGTCATCTACACACAGCCTGCACAAGTGTATCACGATAGTCAGACTTCACCACATCCTTTACAAATGACTTATTGTTATTAAGTATTCCCTTGCAAATATTCTGATGAATTTCTGCTCCTCCTGCTAATAAGGTAGGTTTACATTATAACAAGTAAATGTTTGGTCCTGTTACCGTGAATTGGACTTTCATCTTTTTTTTTTTTAAGTTCGAGTCGTTCTTTAAGAGATTTAGAGATTTCAGACAATTCATTTTGTGTAGGTCTGTTGTAGAAAGTTTTTGCGTAAACGGATTGTTCAATCCAAATCATTTATCTCCGATTAGGCTTCTTAGTTCGACAGTATGTAGATATCGTCGTCCACCATGTTAGTTTTTGTTACTTTATTCAGAAAAAAACGAGTAGGTTTTTGTAGCATTACGTGTAAAGTGTTATAGCTGTGCAGACTTTATATATAACTTTGAGATGCCAATATAATGTTGACATAGATCTGGATTCGTTTTTATTAATAATAAAAGGCTCTTGGCATATTATTGCTTTCACACATCAGTGTTGCATTTCAACAAAATATTAAAATCTGTGTAACATATATCCAAATTGTCAAATTATTCTGTCAAAAGACAACAATCTGTTAGAATAATGTCCATGTTATGGATATCTGCAAAATATAAATTAATAAAATCCTCCGAACGATTTGAATCGGTTATATAAAGTAAAGCGGCAAACAATTTCTGTTGGTCTTCTCCTTCCCAAAACACTCCAATTTCATAGGAAGGAAAAAAGTTACACAAGGGGAAATAACTCTTAAAAAAATTTAATTCTTTCCCCTCGAAAAACAAACATTTTACAGGGCTTTATTTAAAATACCACAACTCCCATTTCTTTGAAGGTTAACTGATATATCAATAATCTGTGTTAATGAGTTTCAACCACAAAAATTAATTGAGGGTAACCTTATTTCTAGGGTAAGGGTGAACATCTGTTCCTCAAGCAGATCCTTGCTATGTTCATTTTATTTACCAATGGAGATGAAGAAATGTCTTGAAAAATTATTGACATCAATGAACCAAGTCAGAATGCTCTCACGTTCAACTGGCAATTATACATTAATGTGTGTTTGTTTTCCGTTGATAACCTAGCAGTGGGGACATTTCAACAATGTGGCTGTTAGGAAAGTATCTGGGATTTTAACTTGGCAGTTTTGACTGATATTTTACGAACGATGGACTACCTATGTGGACAATTTCCTGACTCATAACTTTCTTCACTGCACCCATGTCAATAATGCTTGAGATTTCTTTTTTGACGTAGTTGTAAGATACTTAACGTCCATAAAATTTGTGTCTCGATGATGTTTTTGAACAAGTAGGATTGACCGTTTCAACGGATGTAAATGTAATTTTCTAACAGTCTGGATGTTTCTGTTGCATCGTCAACACTTGCATTGGCAAATAGTATGGAATTTCCTGCCTCTGTGGTGATATTTTTCTGGTCACTCATTACTTTACATTTAACATTTACCGGGACAGCTTAAAGGAATAACATGTCTAAATTTAAATAAAAAATGCACTTTTGAATCAAGTAATTTTTTAGCTTAGGATGCTATTGATTGGTTACATATCCAAAAAGTACGATTTTCTCTTCAGGGGCGAACCTCCCCCCCCCCCCCCCCACTTTTTCCCAACCTTACCTATGTAAATTGAAAACATGGATCCCCCGTAGTAATAGTGATGTACCGAAAATGAATTATTAAAATTGGTACTGATAGTAGTTGACACTTATAAAGAGTTAGCCTCTACCCCGACCCACCCCCATGTACATGTGCATTAAAATACATGTACTTTTAATACGGCTGGTCGAGCTGGAGATTCCCTCTACAAGGACGGTCTGCCACACTCGTAATAGTTATATGATGACACGAAATGATACATACAAAATATCGTTCAGTTATTGCACGCGAGGAGGCGTTAGTCTCCGAGTTTGCAATAACGAAACGATATTTTGTATGCATCATCGAGCTGTCAATCATGTAACTGATTTATCCCATGACCCTTCATTTGACCTCTTCCCATATTAGGTATTTTCTTTGCATCAACTAATAAAGACTCTGAATCAGAACCACGTGATAGTCTTAACGCGAAGGGTTTTTGGTATCCAAGTTACGGATTTACAAATTTGGTAAATTTTCTTAGTTCTGTACCACGTGATTATTTTCTTGAGATAATCAATTCATTTGTATTCTATATATTTGGAGAAAGTAGTAGAAGGGGTCTATAGCGTAAAAATAATCGCCGTTTTTGCAGCAAGCCTATACGACGAAGATCATTTTCAATCGAGTCAAGCAGTTCAGATTGTATGAACTCAGGCGATCGGATTTAAAAATGGCCCATGTAGCCAGGAATTTTATGAATTTCGATTTACCTGTTGGTGTTTTGGATCATTTCCGGAATTGAAACGGGAAAATTTTACGGAATGGACTGAAAATACTATCTATACAGATTTGGAAACCATATGTGTCGGCCAGTGAAATAAGTGGAAAATTTTACGGAATGGACTGAAAATACTAGCTATACAGATTCGGAAAACATGTGTCGGCCAGTGAAATAAATGCGCTTAAAAAATCAAGAAAGTAAAACCACACGCCGTAACAATTCATCAGTTCATGGGCAGTCAACACGGTTCAAGTGTTCAACGACTGGAAATCTCAGCGAAACAACAACTTGGTGAGTTTAAAATAATTCCCAAAATACTCACTTTTATATACAAAGAACTTTCGAACACTATATCATGTTTTGTACACTGTACTTGAAGCCAGGGGCGCATACGGATTTCCCTATCCCCATCGAGGACTTTATATCAAATCTGTTCCGATATTCTACTGTGCATGAGAGCAAAGTGTTCATGAAATGACCTTTTCAGAGGATGCCTGGAAGGAAACTTCGAGAATTGCTCCGCCAGACCGTGTCAGTGTCTTTTTTTGTAAAGATTTGTGCATTTTGATTTAAACTGTGTTAACTATCTGTATTGTGTGGGTTTTTTTTCTTGTTTCTGTTATTTCATTAAAATCTAGAAACGAAGTTTTGTCTCATTTGCATAGCTCCTCCTACATCTAGGGTATAACGGTTGGATATCACTAGCTTTATATCACATATGTGATATTTAATATATCACAACACTTTTGTTGATATGAGAAATTCACCCTTGTGAAGATCAAAGAAAAATTTGTCGGTCATGGGATAAGTATATAAATATCGGAAAGTCGATTAAAAGAGATCAAAAACCTTAGAGGTCATGCCAAAAAGAACAAAGGCTGCCTGCATCTCAATCAGGTTGTCTCCAGCTGTACTGGATAGGACCATCATAAACAGCAACTCACTAAATGTCGAAAGCTTTAACAGAACTCTGCGTCGATCCCTGTCTCGTAATGTTACTATAACCAGAATCTTTGCTGGTCGGGCGCACAGTGCTTCAATCACGGCCCGGTTATCTCCATCAGAGATCTCTGTGAGGTCTTGGTCCCCCCATTTCTAATGGTGACCAGGTTGACCATTCCCTAGATAAGAAACAATTAGATCATGAGGTAAATAAATCAAATCAGTTCTTCAAAAAGAAAATGTTTATTTTCCTCTGAGAGAATAGTGTCACTTACTGTGGTTTAACCTTTGTTTGTTAAAAAGGGTTTAACAGTTGGCCAAAAATCACTAGATTTAAGACCTCCTGTGCATCTCTCCAAGAAGTTATTATTTACTGACTTGTTCTTGAGCTTAGTAACTACATTTCTTTGTTTCCTATATGCCTCCCAGTTTTTATTTGATTTTATTGTAGTAAATTTATGAAAGAGCATTTTCTTCTTGTAGATTTCTCTCTTCAGATTTTTGTTCATGTACGGTACTTGATTTGGTAAAATTTTCCGCTCTTTGAGGGGTGCATTTTTATTTACAACGTCTAGAAAACTTGAACTAAAATTTTCATAAGCAAGGTTGACATCCCCTTTTTCTGATATATTTAAATTCTGGCTTTATAGATCTTGAAAAAATCTATCCAAATCAAAATTACGGAAGCTTCTTAAAATCTTAGTTTTGTTTTTCAAAATCAAATATGTCTGTCAATTGCTTACTTAAGATAATGAAAAGAAGTATAATATTCTTCTTCATGGTGCAGGCCTTTGACACTGCCACCGAACAAATCAGTCTGCAGACAAAACAGCAGTTCACAAGACCTCCACTGGAAAAAATGCTATTAAATTAAAACAGAAAGGCACAAGGGTTTCCTTAAGAGGAACAGTGGAAATGGTATGCATTCTGAAAGGATAGTGTCTATGTTTTAAGTAAATGATATTGAAAAGGCATGCAGTGTTTAAATTGTCATCCTTATCTCCATATCAGTTATTTCATATTTTACCATATTAGTAAATTATTTTCATTTAGTTGGCACAATTCATGTCAGCTTTTCATCTTCGGAAACCCACGGGTGAACTCGTCTTTTCTTATCACCCGTGGGCAAACAAGCTGAAATATCATCGTAAAATATGCTAATTTTTTGAATACGTTATTTTCTTTGCTATTTATGATTAATATTACGTGTAGTGTTCAATGAGGAAATGACTTAGGCACCACGTACTGATGATGGCTTTCAGAATTTTGAGTATGATGATCACCAGGTAGGAAGATCCCCTCTTGCTGATATTGGACTGCCATGCATAAAGTTATTTCCATCTTATAAGCTTACTGTTGGCGTTATGAAAAGAATGCTGATATTCTTAAAACAAGGACCAAGGGAATGCAGACTTTCATACCAACAGCGGATAATTATTTCAGAAAATATGACGATTTGAATGGCAAGATGCAGAGAGAATTTGCAAAAGAACCAAGGTCTCTTGATTATTTGGACAGATGGAAAGCTACTGAGTTACGCCAATTCTTATTATATACTGGGTCAATAGTTTTAAAATAGGTTGTCTCTGCCATGCAATGTTTATAAACATGTCCTTTCCTTAATGGCTGCGATGTTAATTGCACAAAGAAAAGGCAATATGTAGAAAAATAACCCACCCCAAAAAAAAAACAAAAAAAAAAACACCTGCATGAAAAGTAAACCGGATACCTATATTAAATTTGATATTGATTTAAAGAAGAGGCCATGATCACACTAAATACCGTTCTCCGAGAGACTGTATGCAATCTTGATACATTTTCTATGCCGAATACCTCCGAGATTCATGTCTGTTTTTTTAAAATCTTTCATTAAAAATGACAGTTTAAATTACAGTTTTTCATCTTGTTTGCCTACAAATTATGCCCCGAAACACCTTATTTGACCAAGTTAAAGTTGTAAGGAATCAATAAATGAATTTATTTCTCAAGTTTGATAAATCTGTAGGCAACTTTCATTTACTAGATCTTGACCTTAATATTGAATCTTCATACTTCAAAATAAATAATTCATTATGAAATTATTTAATACTTGAAAAATGCAAGTACACTTTGTTCATTTTAAATGCGAATTATCTTATCTTTCAGACGACGTCATCTGAAAAGACGCATGGTAGAAAATACACCAGTGCCACCCCATCCTCTCCATAAAGATTTAGAGACATTGAAAGACTCAAAGAAAATGAGAAATAATCCTGATGAAATTAACACTATCATAGGTTATATCGAGAGTTATTTTAAAAACGTAGGGTGCAGTTTGCATCTCCCATCGAGAAAGAAATTGCTGGATTCATGTAATTGTATTACAAAAAAAACTTAGTATGTATAAATAAAATGTTCTCTCTATCTCTTTTTAATTTTATAGTAAAGAAAATATAGGCTATATAGAGAGTTATTTAAAAAAATAACAGTCATTGAGTGTGCTAATAGTGATACCGGTTATTTGCGTGGTTATTATCCTTCCCTTCTTTTTGCAAATGTATTCTTTCAATCAATTACCGTCTTTAATGAAGGTTAGTAGGTCAATCCCCGGATCTAAAGAAAAGCTATATTCCTATGATCTAAGTAAAGCCCCTCACATTCACTGTTTATTGTGCTGTAGAATAATTACAAATCAGTCCTTAAATTTGACTGGCTGACCAACCAAAACTATCAAAGTGTCCTTCTAAGCAACTATAACTTTTTAAAAATCAAAATATTTCATAAAAAGGACTTGACCTTAAAAAAGTTGGTGAAATGATGTCATGGTCTAAATATTTGTCACTTGTTACATCTGTAGCTTACCCTTTTTTATGTATGTCCTGTGTCCTGAATGTTTCATCAAGTTGACCTTCTGTAATTTGATCGGCCAAGGCCAGACCTAACAAAATTAGGTCATGATCACGACCCTTACGATCATTACCAAACCATCCTCCAGTCAACACTCCTCCCCTTCGTTCTTGATGTCTATCCCGATGGCCATCGATTGATGCAGGATAACGACACAAAACATGACAACAAGGATGGAGGAAAACCGAGTAAACCACTGGGTCACCCCACCTGAATCTACGGACATGAATCCAATCGAAACCATGTGGGCTGCATACAAATATCATATCCGAAGACGAGTAAAACTTAGAAATCAAGATGACTTATTAATAGAGTCCCTGAGATTTGGAATTCAGTGACTGTGGACATGCCTGTGTAATACGTACAAAAACCACCTCCACAAGGTGTTTCCTAAGGTGATTTAATGTGACGGCAATGCAAGTGGACAACAATCACATGTGACTGGATTTGTGGAGAAAATTGGTGATTCACAAGTCTCCTGTTTGAAGTCTGGCAAGAGTGACTTGAGTCTTTGTTATAGACATTTCCCCTTTGATTGACCTACCCACTTAAGGATGAAGTTATAAAGACTGAAAAGTGTCTCATCCCTATTTTAAACATTGTGTCCATTTTGATCAATCTCGTTTTTCGAAACAAAGACAAAAAGTGTTTCATCCCTTCTTTAAACTGTTTCTTTATATTTGTTTTAATGAATTGATAAGAACAAATAAGCTCAGTATTGAACACATTTGTACTTGTTGGGGGAGGGGGATTTGATTTTTTTATTTTCTTGTCACTATATCTATAAAGCATACTTAAAGACGCCTCCTTACCCCCAAGGGGTCAACATATGAAGAAACTTGAATTAACTCTAACATAGGATTTGTACATTTCTGCAGTCATAGCAGTGCTGATCTTGAAAAGATTTCTAACAGATTTGATTTTTTTATTGATTGCTGTGTAAAACTTTGATCAGCCATTGTAGCCACACTCTATCTTCTGGTGTCATTATTTGAATCTACACTACCTAAGACTGCTTCCAGTTTCACCTTTACTTGCACAATGGTTTAGAAAATCAGAAGAATCTCGGAATCTGTGAGAATCTTAATAGTCTTCAAAGTAATGGTAGTGGGTACTACACCGGTAACACCCCGTTTAAAATATTTTATTGTGGATATGTAATTTGTTCAAATATTTACGGACAGAATAGGGAGAAATATGTCTGTTAAAAATCCACGAGTAAAAACATTCCATGGAGTCAGGATGGCCACCATCCTTCAAACAATTCTTCAATAATATTAGCATTTACGTATATGCTGGAATCAATGATTTTAATTGATTCAGAAGGGAGAAAAACTATGAAGAACTTATTACAAAAGAAAATATTAACATGCCAGATTTTATTATTAGCTTACATAGAAAATATGAAAGAGTCAATATAGAAAAATGGAGGAAAATTTTAACGCCTGTACCTACAATGTATATTGAAAAATGGAATAACACCAGGAAATAACAAGGAAAAACAAATCTTTCCAAATATGAATCAAAATGTCTTGAAATGTAAAATACAATCAATGCAAACATCAAAGCACTAAATCGTAATTAAATTAGAATAAATTCTGCTTCGAGTTTCTCAACTCCATAAACATACATGTATAACTTTAGAAGTAAAGGCCCTTATTAGAAGAGCCTAATAAGAAAACTTTTTATTTTTTAAATACTCCATCCAACAAATGCTCTAATTTCTCAAATTCAACAAAGATTTCAAAAAAGACATATCATTAAATTCTAAATTACAGTTGTTTCTGATTCTGATTATAAACTGGTCCGAATTTGAAAATCAATCTAAATCGAGATATAATAAAAGGAGATCCTGATTCCTATTCGAGAACCGAGAAAAAAAATTAGAAACAGAATACTTCCTTATTGCGCTATTAAAAATGTAACAATACGAAAAACAAAAAGAAGATGGTTTTACTGGGATTGCTTTTGTTATAAATTGTGTCGTGTAACCGATAATTACAAAACAATATAAATAACTGGCGCCTTACCTTATAAACAAAGGCGACAGTAGATGAGTCCAGGTACAATACAAAACAAGGTAACAAAGGCAAATAACACAACTGGTAATGTAGACTGGGAAACCGGGACTGAAGCTTCAGGATAACACTGGGTACCACGTGACATATACCCAGCATATGGACAGACCAGGGTCAGAGGTCATAATACATGTAGTAGGGAGAATGTGAAACTAGGCAATTTCACCACATTCCTCCCCGTTTTATTTAACAGGTTTAAATTATATATTTACTAATACATGGGATACATTAACGTTTAAACTATTGTAGTTATAATGGATACAATAAACTGCAATAACTTGGTCGGAAAAGAATCCAGACCTATAATTATGCAAAAAGTGAATAATCAATATAAGATATTCCACATGAACTTGGTCGGAAAACAATCCAGACCTGTAATTCAGGGAATTGTCTCAACATATGACGACTAAAACTGGTAAAGGCGACGGCTATTTTTGACTGTCTCCTTCAATAAGTACTGTACACTAACTTGAAGTTTCGAAGCAACCTCGGTGGCAACGTCACCAATGAACGCTGGGGTGTTAACAGCTCCTCCTCCAGGTTTCATATATGGGGAATCTGTTTCCAACAGCAAGCGACTCAATGGGACGGACTGAAGACCGGCAACTTGATCGGCACTAAAGTTAGTCACAGCACCCGTGAACCCAAAGTAGACGTTCGAACAGCAGTCTAACCATTCCTTAACCAACTCTGGATCGCCCATGAAGCAATGAAGATGTATGGGTTGGTCTGGATCACACGATTTCCTAAGTAACTGGATGCAGCGTGCGTGTACATCCATCCCAATCCTGTCTGCGGCAATTCCGCGCAAGTGAAGGACGAGGACTTTATCCTTACGAGCTAACGTGAGCACTTGGCGGAAAACTTCATCTTGACGTCTCCACAGCTTCACAGGGACAGTTCTGTCTAACCCAATCTCGCCTAAAGCCACAACATATGGACTGTTCAACATGTTCTTCATATGGGAGAACCTATCTGGTGTCAATTCCTCTACATGCTTGGGGTGCACTCCTACGGCCATTCTCCAAGGACCACACATGTCTACAGACTCTGGATGTGTTGATGGTTCACTATAGATGACTACTCCTCCTGAGACTGTAACTTCGAGGTTAGGATGTAGATCACTGGAATAGGAATAGGATAGTAAATCCTCCACAGATCTTCCTGAGGAACATCTCCATATGCGGGAACAAGTCCGGTCAAGATGGAAATGACTGTCAAAGGCTTCGAGAACGGAAGATGTCTGAGGACTGCAAAGCTCCTGAACTATACATGGGTCGCTCTGAGATACTGGTAGTGGTTCTGTAGGAAAGTCCACATCAGATCCATAACAGACATCTATGACTGTAAGTTCATCCTCTGTCGACGAGTCAACGACCGGAACTTGAGTCTCCGTGGTATCAAGAGTACTAGTGATGCCCCCTGTAACACGTCCATGTGTACGAAATTCTTCGCGCTGCATGGGCTGCAAAGGTGACATCAGCACTACTAAACACCTCCAGTGGAAAAGAGTTGCTGGCGAATTAAGGGGAGACAATGTGAAACCCTCAGGTGGCTCCAACCATCCTTGATGTGCACACAATCTTCTCATAAACACGAGTGTATCTGGATGAAGAGTGGTGTCCGGGGTGAGCATTCCTGAACGATTTACATAGTCCACACCTGAGAGTAGGTCGGCATCAGGTCCTAAAACGCTCCTTACCAAAGACTTCAAAGCTGTAACTTGTAGCTGAGACAACGTAGACTCGTCCAAATATCGTAACGGTCTTATGTCGTTGAAGAGCTTAGGCAGGTGGCTACGTTGAACATGACGCTTGACTTTCCTCTCTTTCCTCCCACAGTCGGGAAACGGACATCTCTGAAAAAACGGGTGGTTGACGTTATGCAAATCCACTGTTACCAGGAGCTCAGGGTCAAGTCTAGGTCGCTTGGCGGACTGTTCTGTTTCCTTGATATCAGTCTGGACTCTGCGTGCAGAATAACCTCCTGATGACTTTACAGGTAAAATGGACTTGAATGGCCTGGATACAGTGGTAGGCTCATGATGATCCTGATCCGCCGTGTCATGTACTACGGAAAACTCCGCCGTGTCATGCACTTCGGAACACTCCCGATCCGCCGTATCATGTGTTAAGGATAATTCCGCCACATCATGAACTTCGGAAACGTCATCTTCACTCGCCTCTTCCATCACCATCGACTTTTCCTCGGCAACATAAGGTTCAGAAGGCTCCATAGCATTCTCACGTACCACTTCTAGATCTGGGTTGGATAACAGCCGTATATCCACACACATGGCTGAAGAAGTGGCTGATGAAACAGTTGCTGATGGGGGCCTCCTCTTCCTCAGTGGTCTAGGCTTACGGGACAATGATGGAAGGTTCTCATCAACCCACCTCTCTGAGCAGAGTATTGTGGCAGCTTCACGTCTTGTCGCCTCTATCCATCTGCTGTCACCCTCATCCCTGGCTAATCGGTATTGCTCTACTATCACGTCGCAAATGGTATGATGAGGAGTTCCGTCGTTCTACAGGGCCAAGTCGTAAACTAGCTTCTGAGGATCAACTAGACTTCTGTTGGCGGTTTTCCTTCTCACAAATGCGACGTAATGCTCTCCTCTGTTATGACGTATAGAGGGTTTCTCCGATTTCCAAGTTTTCTTGTAGGATGACATGATTAATATTAATCAATATAGATATAAAGCTTATGTTCAATAATACAATAACTATAATATTGGGGATATAATATACAAAAAGACAGACAGACAGGGTGATCCAGAAGGACTTAAATATACATATATATATATGTATTAATTAAAGTGACATGACCCTGGTCTTAAGGAATGGTCCACTTCTTCTTCAACTGTAATAAAATTAATAACATAAGTATACTGTTCTATCAGCGTTGCAAATGACAAGCATATAACACTTTACTGCATAGATCAGAACCATATGTTATTTTATAAATTAGCAAATAACATTTATAACATAACTGTATCGAGACGTTTGCGGATCCACTGCGGAATTTCCCGATCTTTGCACAATTTAATCCGGTCATGATTCATGCTTATGATTTTCCCACGGAGTTTTACCTTGTAAATGTATGTGGACAGCTTCGTTATAAATCCCGGTCCTTTCCATGATGAACTCAGTTTGCGGCACTTACCCTTAATTGTCGCAGTATCAAGAACGTATACAATATCTCCAACTTTGTAACAATGTACTAAAGCCCTGAGATCGTAATCACGCTTCATGATACCCTGTGTTGTTTGTAGGGTAGTTCTAGCAACATCATGAGCTGTACTAATGTTGTTCATTAGCTCAGCCAAGTACTGATCCGCATTTTGGGACTGTCCATTCTTGGGAACCGTAAACATCAGGTCCACAGGTTGAGTCACTTCTCGGCCTAACATCAGCATATTTGGGGTGAAGCCGGTACTGCGGTTTATACAGGATCTAATATAAGTGCACCAGCTATTTGTGGAATCCACTCGTCCCACGCCAAGGCATGTCATACGGTGGGATACATTTTTGTTCAAATCCGATGTCAACTTCCTGTTTATCCGTCCGTCTATCTGTTTTATACGTTGTTTTGTACGTAACAAATTTTCGTCGCATTTTTCTCAGCAACTGTTCATCGCAGATGCCTGAAATTTTAGCACCATCTTTGCCAAGGCATGTCATACGGTGGGATACATTTTTGTTCAAATCCGATGTCAACTTCCTGTTTATCCGTCCGTCTATCTGTTTTATACGTTGTTTTGTACGTAACAAATTTTCGTCGCATTTTTCTCAGCAACTGTTCATCGCAGATGACTGAAATTTTAGCACCATCTTTGCCAAGGCATGTCATACGGTGGGATTCATTTTTGTTCAAATCCGATGTCAACTTCCTGTTTATCCGTCCGTCTGTCTGTTTTATATGTAACAAATTTTCGTCGCATTTTTCTTCGCATTTTTCTCAGCAACTGTTCATCGCAGATGCCTGAAATTTTAGCACCATCTTTGCCAAGGCATGTCATACAGTGGGATTCATTTTTGTTCAAATCCGATGTCAACTTCCTGTTTATCCGTCCGTCTGTCTGTTTTATACGTAACAAATTTTCGTCGCATTTTTCTCAGCAACTGTTCATCGCAGATGACTGAAATTTTAGCACCATCTTTGCCAAGGCATGTCATACGGTGGGATTCATTTTTGTTCAAATCCGATGTCAACTTCCTGTTTATCCATCCGTCTGTCTGTTTTATACGTAACAAATTTTCGTCGCAGTTTTATTCATTGCAATTTTGTACAAATTTTATCTATTTCTCTAATTGAAATTTTAAAACACTCTTTGTTAATTTTAATGCCTCATTTACATCCTATTTTCTTTATATTTTTGTTCAAATCAGATGTCAACTTCCTGTTTATCCGTCCATCTGTCCGTTTTATACGTAAAAAATTTTCGTCGCAGTTTTATTCATTGCAATTTTGTACAAATTTTATCTATGTCTCTAATTGAAATTTAAACACACTCTTTGTTAATTTTAATGCCTTATTTACATTCTATTTTCTTTATTTAATCTTTTTTAGATGCCAAAGATAAAGACTTCACAGATGAAGATCATTTTATTGTTATCACATGATGCTCAGCTGTTTCATGATAAATTTTTAATCAATTTTAGGATTTCATATAGCTTTTATTCATTAGCAATGTATCAATTCAATAAGTTTGTATTTAATTGTTCTTTTATTTTCATGTTTTATGAATTCAGTAAATTATTTCTCTGTATATATATGATATCAGCTCAGCATTTCGTGTGGTAACACTTTAACGAAAATATTAAAATTCATTACTCATTTCCAGACTAACCTATTAGAATGCCAAGAAAGAAAAAATCTACAGACGAAAAAATAAAAGAGAGAAGACAGCGTGCAAGGAAGAGAAAAAATGATTCAAATGATACTTCAAAACCATCTACCAGTAAACAGGTGCAATCAGCAGATTATGTGAAAACTTCCTATTCAGTACCTACTGCCAATTTTATAACAGAACACAAAAAGGAAACTGAGGTGCAATATTCTTTTATTGAAAGAGAAATTATAAAACAGAGACATTGGAAACTTCAGATGGTGAAAAATAACCAAGATATAGATACGGTATCGTCAATGGAAGAAGTCAAAAGGAAGTTGACCAATATTAATGATGATTCTCAGTTAGATAGTGACATTCCAACCAGTAGAGTAAAGAAGACTATATCTTATAATCCTAGTAGTGTGCGAGTAGCCAATTGGAGAAAAACTCTCCCAGAAGCTAAACAGTTGGAAGTTAAACAAATAGACAAAAAAAGAAAACAGGAGAAAAGAAAAACTCTTGATGAAGAGACTAGAGTTGAAATTAAACAGAAAGACAAAAAACAAAAGGAAGAGAAGCGAAAAACACTTGATGAAGGGGCCAAAACTGAAATTAAACAGAAAGACACAAAACAGAGGCAGGAGAGAAGAAAAACACTGGATGAACAGGCCAAAAACAAAATTCAACAGAAAGAAACAAAACAGAGGCAAGAAAAAAGAAAAAAACTGAATGAAGAGGCCAAAACTGAAATTAAAGAGAAAGACACAAAACAGAGGCAAGACAAAAGAAGAAAACTGAATGAAGAGGCCAAAATTGAAATTAAACAGAAAGACAGAAAACAGAGGCAAGAAAAAAGAAAAAATCTGAATGAAGAGGCCAAAACTGAAATTATACAGAAAGAAACAAAACAGAGGCAAGAAAAAAGAAAAAAACTGAGTGAAGAGGCCAAAACTGAAATTAAACAGAAAGACACAAAACAGAGGCAAGAGAAAAGAAAAAAACTGAATGAAAAGGCCAAAACTGAAATTAAACAGAAAGACACAAAACAGAAAATAGAAAAACGAAAAACTCTTGATGAATTAACCAAATCTAACACTCGAGAAAAAAACAGAAACCAAATGAAGGAACAGAGAGCAGCGAAAACAACAGAAACTGAAAATGCAATACAAACTTTTCTGCAGATGATTAAACAAGGACCATCATATATCTGTTCTGTTTGCCATAGGCTAATGTACAGAGAATGTGTTGTATTGTATAATGAAAATGTCTTGACTATGTGTGACAAAGAATTGTTAGAAATATGCAATACACAAAAGAAAAGCATTGATGGGGAACAGTATATTTGCACCACATGCACATGGAATTTGAAACGTAATATGATGCCTGTGCAAGCTATAGCAAATTCATTAATTCTAGATGATATACCAGAGCAGTTGAGAGATTTGTCAACATTAGAATCAACTTTAATAAGCAAACGGATTCCTTTTATGAAAATCCTTGCTTTGCCCCGTGGTAAACAGAAGGCAGTACATGGATGCGTTGTAAATGTGCCAGTAAATCCAGAGGAGACCTGTTCCATGTTACCTCGTCTTCCATCATCTTCATCGTGTATAACAGTGAAATTGAAACGCAAAATAGAGTACAGAGGTCATGTTATTGTTCAGTCAATAAGACCTTGGAAAATTATGGATTCTTTACATCATCTTAAGAATGTACAACAAAATCCTCATTATCAGGACATCATAATCAATGATAACTGGCAAGAGGACAGCAGTGAAGATAATCCACAACTCTGGGAGGCTTTGACAAGCAATGGTACATCAAACAGTGGCACTATACATGTTTTACCAAGTTCATCCAGTGAGACAGATCAACCGTCAGAACAAGGACAGGAATCAGACAATGAAGGAAGTGACAATGAAATAGAAGATCGATCAGAAGTGACTGGTTTGCCTTTTGATTCTTGTTTGCAACCAAGAGACATTAGTGCAGACAAAGACTTTTTATTGAATTTAGCACCAGGAGAAGGTAAAAAGCCAATAGGGCTGTTTGCAGATAAACATAGTGAAGAAATGGCCTTTCCTACATTATTTCCTACAGGAAAATTTGGATTTGACTGTCAGCGCAGGAGACCAATTTCATTAGTAAAATACTTCAATCAGAGAATTCTCAATTGTGACAACCGCTTTGCAGCCTCCACAGAGTATTTGTTTTATGCACAGTATAGAAGTGAAGCCAAAAAGGTTGCTGACTGTCTAAGTATTGCCATGAGAAAATGTAAAGGACAACATCAGTTGGAGAAAATAACAGCAGGCCAGATAAAGAATGCTGAAGAAATGAGGCGTCTAGCCCGCTCTGACCTTAGCTATCATTTCCTACAAAATGTTCGTGGATCACCAGCCTTCTTTAACAAATTACTGTATGACCTTTTAGGAATGATACGACAATTGGGAAGCTGTACATGGTTCCTGACATTGTCCTCTGCTGACATGAAGTGGAAAGATACAATTCAAGTGATAGCTGCACAACATAATCAGAAACTGTCGGATGAACAAGTAGAAAACATGACTTGGGAACAAAAAAGCACTTGGTTACGGACTAATCCTGTTACAGCTGCAAGGCATTTCGATCATAGACTTCAGCTCTTCATGTCAACACTAGTTCTTGGAAAGTCAAAACCCATCGGAGAAATACAAGATTACAAATACAGGATAGAATTCCAGCAAAGGGGATCACCCCACTGCCATATGCTACTATGGGTTAAAAATGCACCTTCAATATCACAAAACTCTCCTGAACATGTAGCTGCCTTCATTGATCAATATGTTGCATGTACAATTCCACAACAAGATGATCATCTTGCATCTCTGATTCAAACGGTGCAACGCCATATTCACTCTTTCACATGCAAAACCCATGGAACAAAATGCAGATTCAGTTTTCCAAAGCCACCTGTTTGTAAAACTACAGTTGTGCATCCACCAACGGATATACCAGACAAACGAACACAAACAATCTACACAGAGTTGTTGACAGCAGTTATGGGTCAAGTGGAAGATGTGCAACATACCGGTAATCCAGGTGTTACATTAGAAGCTTTGTTGGAAGAACTTGAAATTCCTGAAGCTTTGTATATGAAGGCATTAACTTGGATTAAAACAAAGCAAGGCCAGCCTGCTATATTGTACAAACGTAATCCATCTGACTGCTTTATTAACAATTACAGCCCAACCCTGATGAAAGCCTGGCAGGCAAACCTTGATCTTCAGTATGTCACAAATGTGTATGCCTGTATAATGTATGTGGCATCATATGTAAGCAAACCAGAGAAAACATTGGGTGATGTCTTAAA
Source organism: Saccostrea cuccullata (assembly GCF_032062105.1). Classification (NCBI taxonomy): domain Eukaryota; kingdom Metazoa; phylum Mollusca; class Bivalvia; order Ostreida; family Ostreidae; genus Saccostrea; species Saccostrea cuccullata. The sequence goes on along the minus strand of NW_026927501.1, from coordinate 7,900 downwards.
GTCTGTTAGTAAGAATTCAGCACCAGCTGGTCCAAAGAAGATGATGGAGACTGTATCTAAGAAATTCCTTTCCCATCGTGAAGTCAGTGCCCAAGAGGCAGTGTATAGATTATTGCCATTACCACTCACTAAAGGATCACGCCAGGTCATTTTCCTTCATACAGATTTAGCTGAGAATAGGACAAAACTTTTGAAACCCATGAAAGTTATACAGGAGCTTGATGATGATGATGAAAACCTATTCCAGGAAGGCATGCTGGAAAAATATCAACTTAGGCCTGATTGCATTGAACACATTTGCCTTGCAGATTTTGCAGCAAATTATTCATATGCTCGGAAAACAAATACCAACCCAGATCCAGACCTCCTAGAGGAAACATCACTTGATCCAGAAACTGTAATCAACAATCTTCCTAAATCCATAAAGTTGAAAAATAAATCAACAACCTTAACTCTCCGTTCCAGACCAGTCATTATCAGATCTCATCAGTTCTCCATCTTGAAACAACCTGAGCAGTACTATCACTCCAAACTGTTACTGTACAAACCATGGAGAGATGAAACCAAAGACCTGTTGGGTGAAGATGGTACATACAAAACAAAATACATCAATTGTAGACCAACCTTTTGTGACAGAATGAACTATTTTGAACCAAACAATGAAGAGTATGCACAAGCTGTTGAAGAACTTCAAGAGAATGGGCCTCCTGAAGATGCCTGGGCATCACTAGCTCCACAAACAGAACAACAGGAGAGAGAAGATAGAAACAGGGGAGCACAACAAGATCCAGAGTTTGAAGCCATTATTCCTGAGCATGGAAATGAAACATCAGATCTTGGGTTGGTTGCTTATCAGTATGAATTGGACAGTAGGAAGATATCAGCTCAGCAGTGGCTTAGTATGACAGTATCTCTGAATGCTGAACAGCAAGAAATCCACCAATTCATTGTTGAATGGTGCATAGAAATGTCAATGACTTATAAAACAGCCAAACGTCCAAAGCCATTCCATGTCTTCATTTCTGGAGGAGCAGGCACTGGGAAATCACACTTAATCAGAACCATAGTGCAGACAGCAAACAAATTGTTAGGCGTAGGTCAAGGAGAAGATGACATTGTTGTCATGGTCTGTGCTTTCACTGGTGTGGCTGCTTTTAACATTGAAGGTCACACTTTGCATTCTGCATTCAGTTTACCAGTTAATCAGTCCAAGCGCGATGACTATATCAGACTCTCAGGAGAACAGCTGTCTAGTATGCGACAAAAACTAGGAAATCTTTGCCTTTTGATTATTGATGAGATTTCCATGGTTGGAGCTGATCACCTGTATACTGTTCACAGACGTCTGTCAGAGATTATGACATCCGATGAGCCTTTTGGTGGGGTATCAGTTTTAGCTGTAGGTGACCTCTCCCAGCTGCCACCAGTCGCCCAAAGACCAGTGTTTGACACAGTTTCTGATTCTATCGCATCAATGTATGGTTCATTGTGGAAGAAAAATTTCCGAGTGCTGGAACTTCACCAAATAATGCGGCAGAAAGATGATGTTGAATTCGCTAAGGCTCTCAACAGAATAAGATCATCTAAGCATACTGACAATGATATACAGCTCATTAAGAACAGAGAAATAAATGTTTCCTCACCAACATATCCTAAACAAGCGCTGCATATATTTGCTTTCAATAAAGATGTTGATGAACATAACAATCGAATGTTAGAGAGCATAGAATCACCAGTAATTAAAGTGTCAGCTATAGACTCCAAGACAGATCAACAAACTGGTCGTATTGAAAACATTGCATTCGACGAAAAGAAGAAACCAGGTGGAATGTTGCAAGAACTGAAAATAGCTAAACGGGCGAGAGTTATGATGACGACAAATGTAGATACTAGTGATGGATTAACCAACTCTGCCACAGGAACAGTGACTGGTTTTCTACCTCAGCATCCAGATCCAGCTGACCCTCTGTTTAGTGATTACAGACCTAAATATGTGTTAGTACACTTTGATGAACAAAGAGTTGGTGAAAAACTGAGATCCAAACTTCACCGTATTGTACCTGATGAGATATCCACACCTATTTCAGTTCATGAGGTAACTGTGAAACATAGAAAAATAACTGCAAAAAGGACACAATTTCCTCTAACCCTGGCATGGGGTGTTACCATTCATAAAGCCCAGGGTAGGACTGTTGATAATCTAGTGATATCAATGAAAGGAGCATTCAAAGCTGGGCAAATGTATACAGCATTAAGCAGGGTCAAAACTAAAGAAGGCCTTTACATTCTAGGTGAATTTCAATCATCAAAGATCACCTCTGACCCCAGGACTGTCAAAGAAATGGAGAGAATTCGGAAAGATAACAGCTTCAAATTGAGTATTCCATGTTCTGTCACAGCACCACCAGACAGTTTCTTTAAAATCAGTGTACTTAACATTAATTCTGTCTGTCCTCACTACCAGTGCCTTTCAGTGGACCAGTACATCAGCACCAGTGACGTTATAGCCTTGTCCGAAACCTGGCTTCACTCAAGTGTATCAACTGAAAGTCTTGAACTTAGTCCAGAATACCATCTCTATCGTCAAGATTATTCTGTTCAAAACAGAAGACCGCAAGGTGGAATAGCAACCTATGTGAAGAAATCATTTCGTGTTGTGTCAGAATTGCGTTGTGAAGGTGTCAATTTGCAGTACCAGTGTCTTGTGTTGTCCTGTAGGATGAATCCAAGTAAACGTCTGATGCTCATTCTCTTGTATGTTCCACCAAATACTCAAAATACATTGTTTTTCAAGCAATTGGACAGACTACTTAGTCACACTCCTACAGATTGTGTTCCTACTATAATATGTGGCGACTTCAACTTGAATTTTACAAATCCTAAAGCCAAATCATTAAACGAATTGTTTCGGTACTATGGATTTATTGATTATAGTCAGTCACCAACTCACAAAAAAGGAGGCTCACTTGACCGTATTTTCATCAATAAACATTTTGATGAATCAGAAATTACAAGCACGATTCCCATTCATTATTCAGACCATTTCCATCTCCATATGGCTGTGCCTTGGGTAAAACTATTTTGAATATGATACCATGAAACAGAGGAAAACTTGTGTGAGGAAGGTAAGAACCTTTTTAACAGTGTGAATAATTCCATAATTCATTGATATGTTAATTATTTATATATACTAGTATATGATCATGTGAAAAGCAAACACAATATCAGTATATATATATATTTCTAACAAGATGCTTTTGTTTCTATGTATTTTTACAGATACTTTCTGCATAAACTTTAATGATGATAAAGAATTAACCTTAAATGAAAATAAATACTTAAAAAGTTACATTTCTTTAGCATACATGTATAATTAATTACATAAAAGCATACATTCGTATCAGAGCGGGGGTATTACTAGTGAGCATTCGCTCACAGATTTCTTGTTATTCTTACAACGCTTGCTTGTATCGTCATTTTGGTTTTTAAAGGCCGATCACATTCATGTCAATGTTTTAAAGTAAAAAAAAATGAAACACAGATTGCATGCCCATTTACAAAACATTTTCAGGGGCAGGGGGCCTAGTTGGTCCTTAGACCCCGCCTTACTATTTGTCATTTCAGAATGTTGGCAGCTCTGCTTAATAATGGAACAGTTGAAATATCGAATCGTATAATGGTGTTACTAGAAAAGAACGTATATAAATTGGCAAATTTTAATTTAAAGTAACGCGTGTTCATTAAATTGCATGTATCGAATCTGAAATGTTATAAACACAGTTGCTAAATATTTGGCAAGCAACATTAGTATTTAGCATCTTTACTGCACAGATACAAAAATCCGAGTTTGAGTCCACTAAACACTGCCACGGATTAGAAGACATGTGTCAGGCTATCAAGGAAAAGCTTCACATTGATTGGAGAAGAACAGTTTGGCAGGATCTCACCAAACCTCTGTATTCCGGATTAGCCGCTAGTTTGAAACTACAACAGCTTGTCGGTAACAATACTCCTGGTGTCCTAGAAAAGCAGGCAGATTTCTGGGTACACAACTATCACAAAGGAAGATCTGCCTCTCAGTTTATAACGGAAGTAAACAAAATCCCAGATGGTAAGGCTCTCAAGTTTACCTTTATCTATACCAAATTCATCTTGAAAATTACTTCTTTGAAATTTTTCGTTCGTTTCTTGATCAAATTTGAGAAAGTCTATTAGTGTTTGAAAATTAATTGTGAATTCATTATAAAGAGCAAGAGCCAGGTTGGGCCTTATTTGGCCCTGAGAATTTCCGAAAAATCAAAACCGATCAGTTTAGGTTGCAAGTGCAGTATTTATTACTTGGAGTGTTGGTGACCATGTATCTATTAATTGTGACGTAATTTTTCATCTAGTCAATTGATTATGACGTCATCAAATGCGTCATTTTCCTCATATTGTGTTAAATTGTGTAAATTCCTTTGAAAATGGCCTAAAATTGAGGAATTTTTTCAATATTTCATATAGAGCACAACCTCTGATCCAAAATATGCAAATACATAATGAAAGCTCTGTTTCTGAAGATCAAAACACATTTTTTATTTTTTGGATCGTGGGCTGTGCTCATATCTTAATTCTTTGCTGAAGGTAGTGAAATACGCATGTTTTCTGCAAATTTCAAGAACATTGCAATTTCTCAAACCATGTTTTCCAATATCTGGATTCTCAAAACGAAATTTTATTATAGAAAATGAAAGCACCAAGTGTCTACTTTATTTTGACATATAAAATGGGAAAGAGGGTGATAGTTAATTATTTGATATAAGTACAGGGCCATTTATGCATAACTTGGCTCTACCTCTTTCCCAGCATACATGTAAACCAAGAAAGATTTCCTTTATTTACTGATTATATATATATATATATTTTTAATAGCAGAGAAATGTCAAATAGATTTAGCATTCATGCTGGACGGATCAGGAAGCATTGCATTCTTAAATTTCCTGCGAATGCTGGAATTTGTTAAAAATACCACAAAACAATTCAAAATCGGGTCTGATGCAGTTGAAGTGGCGGTCATCTCTTTCAGTGATTATGCACGCGTCGAGTTTGGATTTGGACAATACAATACTCACAGTGCTATAAATACTGGGATCGATAACATTCAGTATGATGCTGGGGGGACAAACACTGCCTCAGCCATCCGTGTTGCTAGAACCTCTGTCTTCGGTTACAACTCGAGACCGAATGCAGTAAAAGTTGGACTCGTCATCACAGATGGGTACTCCAATTTATTTAATAGCACCGTTCAGGAAGCTTTATACGCTAAAGACGATGGTATTGTTTTATTTGCAATCGGAATAGGAAATGTCAATGAGGAAGAATTGAATGAGGTAGCAAGTTATCCAAACTGTACGCACGTTTTCTTCATTACTGAGTTTTCCGATATTGACGCCCTGGTGTACGAAATAAAGAAAGCTGCATGCCGAGGTATGCAACTTTTTCAAAAGGATTGGATATTTTTATTTGTAATATAAATTCATATTTAATACAAGCAGACTACGTCTCAGCATTAAATATCCCTTCTTATATTACAGCTCCAGTTGTGATAAATATTGATCACACCAAGCCACCCATCACCGGTCCGGTAACTGATATATTTGGATCAACCATATCACCAACTGCCACAACAGAAAATACTGAACCAAGGCCAATAGAGCGCAACATTACTGACCAGGTCACAATTACCCTACCAACCAAACATAATGATCATCACAACAACAATTCCATACATACAAAGATGAATGTAAGTTTCCTTTAAACACCAAATTGAAAGAGTACATATTTTCATCACAAACCCAATTTTTGTATATCTCATCCTTTTTTCTGGTCTCTATACATGTTATAATAAACATGTTGTCCGTTTTTGTCCATAATTTTCATTTTGAAAGGTGTCTGTTAATTGTGGAATTGTCCATGTGTACACGTCCTACGACAACCCCCACCCCAGTCCAGTCCTGTACAATGACAAACTAACGGCCACCGATGGTCATCCGGCCGTTCTTTACATTAACAGAACTGTAGACGGACGCCAGTTGTATGCGACCTTTGTAGGAACAAAACTTCCTCCAGAAGCAGCTGGTCTGAAAAACTGTAGCGACGCCAAATATCAAGCAATATTCATTACGGAAAATAAAATAGGTATACAAAACATCCTAATTTAATAAATACTGAACATCTATAGTCATGTATCAGTATAAAGTAAAATTTAATAAACATGCATTTTTAAATTTATAATAATAATAAATATATTTTAATATTTCATAATAATAGATGTTGAAATAGTGTGTCGTCAAAATCACGTAGAGCGCGCATGCACTAAGTTGGATTTTCAAATGCATGGGAAGTACAAGGAATTTTTATGCGGTACAACGGGAGGTATGTGTTTTGCTTTCTATAATCAAAGTAAATTAGCATAGCTCAGGATTAGAAAAAGCATTTAGCTAGAGAAACTATGTTGCTTTACTTTCAGGTATTAACGAGCTTGTGATTGCAAATCCTTGCACAGCCAGTGCTATACAAAACAACGAGATGTACCATCCCCACCCCTATGACGACACCAAGTTTATTAAGTGTGACTTTCAGCAAAAGATGTACGTCACACAGTGTCCCAGTGGAGAAAGATATCACCAGGTTTTAAGGAATTTACTTAAATTTCCCATATTATTTGAATCATTTTAGATATTTATTTTAATTTTTTGTGTCAAGTATTATAAAACAAATTTTGGTAGAAAGCGATTTAACCCCATATTTGATGGTTTATGTGTTGCCATGTCAAGGGTGTCCAAGTTTCAGCCACTGTCAGCTCTATACAAAACAAGGCAAAATGAAAAGAAGCCACGAGAAAAATATAAAGATTTCTCTCATCCATTTTTGAACATTATTTAATTCTATGATAACCCCAACATAATTGTTCATAAACATTATGTAAATTGTAGGGTTCCCATTCCTGTGGATCTACAACTGCAACCATATCTAAAGACAAGACTCCACTGGACCCTGACATGGCGAATCCCTGTACCGCACAAGCGCTGATAAACCACCAATTCTTCTTTGCATACTCAAGAGATAACACAAAATTCATTCACTGTGACGTATGGGGCCATGCTTGGGTCATGCTTTGTGCTTCAAATTTAGTTTGGAATCAGGAGAGCCAGACCTGTATTGAAGACACACACACCTCATCTAACCCTTGTACCCAGGATCAGTTAGATAAAGGGATCACGATGTTCCCACACCAAGACCCCCACAAGTACATACACTGCGATAATGGACTGAATCCCTGGGTACAGTCATGTACTAGCGGACTTACATTCAGTTTTTCATCACAGAACTGTGTTTGGGATTCAGTCGTTGGTTGATTATCAGTATTTGCTCTACAGTACGTGTTTATGACTTGATATTCATCACAGCTTACCATCAGATCTTAGACAAAGATTACTTCCATGTGTTTGAATGTAACCATTTTTTATTGATATTAGCGCCTTTATGATAAGAAAATGGGCCAGTTTAATTCAATCTATACAAGCATTTTATTTTTGCTAAGGCATGGTCTTATCAATTAAATAGTTGTGTGTGATTTAATGTCACATTTCTTTTTTACAGTGTCTTGGCTGTGTGAACAATTCCACAGAGTATACACTAACGCATCATCTTAATTAATATTTATACCCTAAAACCTGTTATGCCTCCCTTCGAAGAAAGGAATGCATTGCTTTACTGCTGTCTGTCGGTCCACCACGTTTTTGTTCATTTGTAGACTCTCGTCAAATCGTAACCCCGAGGGTAAGAGTGGGCCTCAGTAGGAATTAAAAATGGATTGCTTTCTTTATTCATAATTATGTAATACTGTTATGACTATTCT
>NW_026927500.1:0-29834 GCF_032062105.1 Saccostrea cuccullata | reverse complement strand
TTTTGTATTCAAATGAAGCAGAATTTGTCCAAAATCTTATACGTGAAAAGAATAAAACACTTGCGTGGCCGTCAACTCGATATTTAGATATATCGACGGCGTATTGTCAATCAACAATGGTAACTTCCATTTTTATGTCATAGATACCCCGGTAGCCAGGTAAAAGGTACACTGTCCCACAGAGTCTGACAAACTGTATCATATTTGGATATTTTAATTGAATGAGACGTTAATGGTAATCTAACAACCAAGCTATCTGATAAACATGATTACTTTAACTTTACAATCGTCATTTTCCCTAGCTTGTGCAGCAGTACACCTTCATCACCTGCATACACAGTTAATATAACTCTGTTGATTGGATATGTTAGAGCATTTTACTAAACAATATCTAAAATGAGCTTAATTAAGTCAGGTAAATCTTATTTCAAATTTATGGAGTCATTTTCCCCTGTGTAGGAATGAACAATTTAAAATGGTGTAATTTGATATAATAGCGTAAAACTTTATTTTACTTTTTCATGGACACAGGTTAGGGAAAAAGTAATTTTTTGAATAATTGTTGATCCCGCCAAGAGGGGAAAAAGAGATCAGAGAGCAAATACCTTTTTGGAGTAAAAATCCTAACATGATGTTAAGGGGGATGTAGGCCACCTTTAGTGCAGTGAGAACGAAATGAAAACATTTTTTCAAGGCTAAAATACATTATATTTTGATCAAATTTTAAGTCTTTATGATAAAGATACAATAAATATGCATAACTGAATGCATGTTGTGCAATATAATCTAACTTTTGCAGAAAAATGCTTTTGATATGCTCCTTAGAACTGCGCAGCTACAGAATTCAGCAAAGCCTTAAAAAATCCAAAAAAATACGCAAACTGTGCATTAATGTTCCCCACAACCATTTGTTAAAATTTTTAAATTTTGCACTTTTAAATGAAATTTCAAGTTCAAAACAATGTATCGTTGTTTTCAAAAAGAGTGTAAAGAAATGAAAGTAGTTCATGGATGACCGTGGTTTTTTTTTATACAAATTTTTTTTTCCCAACCTTTCTTAATATGGAGGGCATAACAATCTTTAAATGTAGAAGAGAATTACAGTTGCAAAATTTTTAAAATAATAAAACATTTTTAAAAGGGGAAAATGTGTTATGTGTTTTTTAAGTTATTTATTATTTAGTATTTTTATTGTACAGTTGTTAAATAGTGTACGTATTGATAAAAAAATCTTAAACTCTTTGATTCCAGGTAAGGAAAAATAGCACCTTTAAAAGTTAAAAATTAAGAGTTTGTAAGTTTGCCACAGATAACTTATAATATCTATCAAAAGTTTAATTATCACCATTGAAACACAAAGAAATTAAACACAAAAAATCGATATGAATGACCGTGTTTTAGCCATGTACGAGGGGTGATCAAAAAGTTCGCGAACTATCTCGATAAGGCAAAAAAAAAAGATTAGAAACAAATTTGGTAACATAGCCAAACACAAGTTCTGTAAATAGCATATGCTGAATAAAGTTTTGCTCACAATGTAAAAATGACGTCATTATGCAGGGACGAAAAATGGTTGTCTCAGTGGAACTCGTTCAACAAACGACTAAAATATTTATGGTATATCTTAAAAATGCCTTTGAAGTAGCGTATAAGAATTTGTTCACAATTTTTAAGACAAATGACTTCCTATAAATTCAATCAATGATTGGATAGATCGTTTTAGTAAAGGGAAAGGGCAGATGGTTAATATGATATTGTTATGTTGCCCGGTGAAAGCAAGTTTGAAAAGGGATGTTTTTTTAATTAAGCAATATGCTATCAAAGACCCCCAATTTACACTTTGAAAAATACTTGAATATTTCCAATAATACAACTATCAAATGCCTAAAATATCGTTTCTTTTTATCACCCCTCGTATACAATTTCATTACAGCGGAGCAACATTGGAAAAGGAATGAAATCATTCAGCGTGGGTTGAGGATTTAATGAAAAAAAAAAAAACATTTTTTCTATTTGCCCGTTTTGTCAAAATTACAATTTAACAGAGTAAAAAAAATGGACATAATTAAAAAATTTTTACCATCTTTAAAATAGTTTGGTGGTCCTCCCAACTCAGGGGAAAAATTTTTGGGTCGGTATTTATAGGTGAGAAAAAAATTCCTTAAAATTTAAACATATTTATTGACGGAAAAAAAAAATATCGTGTAATGGGATGTAAAAAAAAAAAAGAGTCGGGCCATTTTAGGCGTAGATGGGAGAGAGGGCAACCAAATATTTTTAAAACAAATGGTCTTATAAGGCTAGTACATGTTCCATCACATAATTAGTAATGCAACTTTTTGTAAGTAATGTAACTTTTTGAATCTTTGGCACTATTTTGAAAAAAAAACATAGGATTTTGGGGGGGGGGGGGTATAGCCCTCACTGTTTTTTTTGGGTGATAGCATAGCATATGCAATGGACCTTTCTTTGCAAACATTGTTCTTGCTTTTAAATTTCAAAGAAACAGCTTCGTGTGTTCAATGGGCGAGAGTTAAAGTTATAACATAATGAGACATGATGCTTTTTTATGTCCAAACATTACTCCATACAATGTGTGGGTCATTGCAAACAATCAGCATTTATATAGGTGCCTAAGGAAATCTTTTAACTGCCTATTTTTTCTGTCTAACTGCTGAACAAAATAGACATATGTACCAACTTTTCGAATGTAAGACATGTAATTACAATTTTTTTTCATGCACTGCATATTGTTTAACTTTTTCAAATTAAATGCTAAGCATCCTCCTTGCAGTGCCCCATTTGAAAATAACTTCTATCGCCACAGAAAAAAAACCCACGTAAACACAATTTTTGGACATTTTTTATCTTTTTTCTTGAGTTTTAAAGAAATCAAAAATTTCAAAACTTGTTCCATGAAAAATTAAATATAATCATGGTAATAAACCATTATCCACAGCAGATATATGCACAGGCCAAGCACGTGCTCAGTGGAATAATATTAACAAGGAAATTCGAGCTGTAAACAGAACAGTTTTTCCCATTTGCTGGAGTGGGGTTAAAATCGCGTTTTTTCATTATTCAGACATGGATGCAACAAATAACAGTAGTAAGTAATATAACATAATGATTATTACTTAGCAATTTCTTGTCTTGATGTTATTAGGTCCATTTATTTTAAAATCAATGTTATTCGAACTCCGGTGCAGAGGAATGGCGGACGAAATAAACACATGGCCTCAGGAAGACACCCATATAAAAATCAAATTTTCAAGAATTATGGATTGACAAAAAAAGCGAAACAAATGGTTGTAGCCATATTATCAATGAATCAAACTAACTCCATTTTCAATGCATTTTTCATCTCGTGAATGCTGTAGCTGCGCAGTTTAAAATGATTAATTTCCTCCTAATTAAAAAAAATAAACTTAATTATTTACTAATTTTGGCTCTAAAGTGGTTATTTGTGCATTAACACTTTGAGTAACTTTGGGCTAGTGTAGTGTGTAAAGCGCATTCTTGGTATTTCTTTTTTCACACTAGACTAGATCCAATATGGCTTGTACATCCCCCTTAAGCAAAATTGCCTGATTCTTGAAAATAGACCGCGTCAGACCGAAAGTCCCTTTACTAGTCCTCTCGAGCTCCGGGAGTCACATTTATCAATTGGTGCTAGTATTCAATATGAATTTTAGAAACAGAGAACTACAGAGGTTTAGCATTACCTCCAAATGGATTTATGAGTTATGATGACGGATATTTGGATGCACTAGCAAACCCTTTGATTGTTACCCGAAGAAAGTAAGGTCCACAACCTTGTTTTGGGGTATTATACGGTATTTATATTATTATACCTATTATAAATATTCTAAACAACGCATTATCTGATTGGTTCTAAGTTTTCACGTGATCGGGTCGTAAAACTTATATTTCCCGGCCGTCAGCATGATTTTCATCACATTCCACCTCTTCGGATACTTAGTGCATTTTCCCGAAAATTATCGTTCGTTTAAAGAAAACTCCCGAATGTATAGTAGACGTCACAATAACCGGGTTTAGTCATAAAATTGATGATAATGTGTTGACCAAAGAGTTTTAGTAACGTTTTGTTAAAAATGAAAGTGAATTTGAGAGCGGTGCCAATTTTGAAAGTTTATGTTTATTTCAAAGGTTTTGCTTGTTTCGGTATAATAAGCAATTCATTGCATGAATTTGGAAACATAAGACTTTTTCACCCGAAAAACCTTTTCCCCCTCGGGCAAGCCCTGGGGGAATGATTTTTCTTGGCTAATAAAGCCCTCGGGAATATGTTTTTTCTTCTAATAAGTCTTATTTTCCCTCACTATCATGCAATAAATGTATAATATTTTTTTTTTATCATGAATTAAACAAACAAAGTAAACCCCTCCCGGAAAATCCAAATTTTTATTCTAATTTCTTTACATTCATCAGTTATTTCCCTTTTATAAAATGCTTGCACTCCATGCATCAACATAATGCAAGGTAATGAAAAGTAAAAAATTTAATTAATTAACATATATCATTAAGAAATAATTTAATGTATCAAGATGTAAACAAAAAAGAATTATAATATTCTTTTGTTGTGGATCAAATTAAACAATCATGTACATGTAACTTAGGTCTGTAGACAAAAATTACACTAACGCAATATGCATATTACGTGTGATTTATTTGTTGCTGAAAATTAAATAAAAAATGAATGTTTAGTGTCAAAAAAAAAAAAATTGAAAATCTTAAATATGTATTGCACAGTATAAATAAATGAAGTGATCATTGACTTTTTAAACCCCATATTGATGTGAAGTGTTATGTACATGTATGTAGGATTCGCTGTAAAGTAACACATGTAACATGTGGGGTGAATTCACCATGCATCGGATACCCTTTATTTCAACAAGTTTAGCGATATCGCTACCGACAAAATTATCAAAATGGAGTTTAACATTTAGTTTGTGATTAAATATCAATTTGGGAAAAACAATTATATCCCCTTTATTGAAAAAATTTCCTAAAAATGGAGTTTTTAGGAATAAGTCAAAATTCACCATGGATCGGACATTGTTTACCATGTTTGGAAAGGTATTTTAACCGGAAAAATTGTACCTTTATTAAGCTTTAAATTGCTTGATATGGATATATTTTTGTCTTTTATCAAAGAAATAACCCTCAACTTAAATTTAATTGACGATATCATTGCACAAATGTAGAACGATTAAGAACCTACTTGCCTTAGAAATGCTTTAAAAGCTTATAATGCGGTTATTCGCCCCTTTTTTTCATGGTTTATCATACTCTGGTTTGTAGAAATAAATTGAGTCAGATTCTAGACGTCAAGTATCGATAAATTGTATTTTGACTGAAAATATAGTTTTTTTATTTTCTTTTTCCGAAAAAAACAGCTATCAGCTGGGTTCTGTATAAAAGGAGCGCTTACCTTTGCATCGGAAAGTGTCCTATGCATGGTTAATTTGTGTCCGATGTACGGAGAAATAAACATACTGGTAAAACCCAGCTCTAAAAAGAATTATACAAACATTGAAGTGAAATTTCTTTAAAATTTATGTAAAATTACCAATCTTTGACTTTATCCACCAAAGTCTGACCCTTTCCGTTGAAGTGAATTTTAAGAACGATAACTCTAAAAATCGCAAAATCATAAATTTCTGGTTATTCCCCTTTGATGATGTAAAATATGACGTAACTTCAAGGCCATTCTCGAGATATTTTTATCACAACATGAAAATCAATCGGTATCATTAAAAAATTTAAATCTTCAGCTTTAAGACGAAACAAATAAATACACGGAACTCTTAAGTTGAAAGCGAATTTATTGTCTAAAGTTGTCCAAGCAAGGTATGTGTCCGATGCATGGTGAATTCACCCTATTTGAATTTGGAAATTACGTGTAAAAAACATGTTGATTCAATATTTTAATTTGTTACAACTAAGGCATTGTATGGCAATATATCTTTCATATTTATATTAACTTATTATTATTGTCATTTTAACTTTCAATCTTACTTTTCATAATTAAAATTTTTTCTTCTACTGCTTTTTTCTTCGATGTAATTTTTAAATATTAACATAAACAAATGGGGCTACAAATGTAACACAGTATATAAACTATTTTATTCATTTCATCCCTGTTGCCGTATTCAACTTAATTTCATTTTTTAAAGTTGCAATTCAAGGGGATAAAATATTCAAAACGATCTATAGGCCGCATCTGGTGTATACATAAAAAAAAATTAATGGAAACAAAAACTTGGGGGGTATTTTACGTTTCAACATGCATGTATCGATTTACCTTGAATACTAAACGCATCCCACAAAACTATTAGAAATTACCACAAAATTGCCCAATCTATATGTTTCAATTCAAGCATTTTATAATAAGTACTTTTAAATCCAATTTAAATCCAATTAATTAAATGGTAAGTTTCTTTGGGTTTCCAAACTGGCGCTATTAATCATCAGATGATAAACATAAATTTTATATTTCTTTTTTCCCTTTTCAAGGATTCAATTCTTAAATATTACAAGAAAAAAATTTAAGTGGCCCTGGACTTATACTACGATATCGACTTATAGGCGTTGTCCTTGACACAGATTCCGTTATTTTTTAAGTTTTCAGTCACTGTCTGGTTATTGTTTATACACGGTGATGTCTCTGTCTCCGTTATTTCAGTGTTAAATTCTCCTTTGAAATTTATTTTCACAGTTTGTTTCATTTTGGAAGGATGTAAGCAACGTTGAATCTGATTGGTTAATAGGATTATCGTCCTTTTCGCTTTTATGTGATGCATTCCCATTGGACGTCGGTTGTTTAACAGAATTTCGTGTCCGGGACAAAAATGTTTGTGTTGTTCTATACTCCCGGTCCTGTCCGTAATGTGCCGGCGCCAAACTTTTCTGAATTCCGCCTGTACCTGGAGATAGAATGATGAACATCGCAGGTTATAATGGCAAGAAAAAAAACGGTCGATCTCTGTTGTTGTAAAATTATAACAACACTTATTTTGATTGATGATATTTTGTGAAAAAGGGGATGGAAATAAAAATATGGACAAACTCTGGTCTAATAGATGCCAAATTCTTTTTTTGGAGAGATGGTTTTATTTTTCTTAAAACTATCAATCACTGTTACAAGTGAAATAAGGTTCATAATAAACTTTTAAAAAGTATTGCAATAATAATAAACAGGCATTCTTACCTCAGCGTTCAGGGAAAAAGAAAAGCATCGCTAGGATAAAACCCTAAAAAAAAAAAAAAAAGGGAGGTTATTGAAATTAAAAAAAAAATCGAAGTTAGAAGCCGATTGTCCTATTTATCCGATAAATTGCAGAACCATAAGTATGTTTTGCAAGGAACCTTAACATTTAAGAAACTTGAAATTCAAATCAATTACACCTTACTAATATAGTTTAACATATTTGTATCGAAGTGCCAAGGATAAACATTTGAATATAAAATGGCGTAATTCATTAAAAGGATCCATTTAAAACTACAGAATGTCGTAGTTTTTGTTAAGGCACGTAATTCGTTATATCCGATTTTAAAATTAAAAAAAAAAGTCATTTTCATGAAAAGTGAATAATTTGTTATATCCGGTACATTTAAAAAAAATTACAGGGATGATAACTTTTTAAAAAATACGTTATTTGTTTTATCCATAGAGAACTTTATTCGGTAATAAAAAATTTGCCCCCCAAATCAAACTTTGATAGAGATATATTAATTAAAATTAAGTTCTTAAAAAAGGGAGATATGCTACCTCAAAGACTGAAATTTTTAAAAAAATACGTATAGTACGTAATGAGTAAAAACATGGCGTAAATTTCAGTTTTTCAGAATTTTACAGAAAAATGAAAATTTCGTGAATTTTTAGTAAAATTCACCAAACGCATGGTGTTCAGGATCAATATTTTGATATAATGTGTAGAATATAATATCAATGAAATACGTCAATAAAGTTCCTGATCAAACTTGCCTTTTGAATTTAAAGCAAAAATTTTTGCAATTTTGTCCATTTTGTCCTCTTTCTGAAAAAGGATATAAAATCGGACTAGTTTGTAACGTCATAAAAACAAAAATTGTGAATACACTGCTTTGATACTATTATATTTTCTTTTAATTTATATTTCTCATACAATTTATTACATTCAGCACATTTCAGGAAGTTTTCAAAATTTGACTTTTGTGTTTTTGTGTTTTGACTTTATATTGACAAATATATGCAATATACCGCATATAGTTCTTTAAAATGACAGGAAAGTAATTTTTTACGTGACGTAATCTGTTATAAGCGATAAATTTAAAACTACCGGTATATGAAATGGAATCTACTTCGATCTCTGCATAAAGCGTATTATACGTTACCTGAAAGGAGTTGAAGAATAATTCTGACCACCACAAGATGAAGTACATCATGGACTTCTCATCTAGATAGCCGAAGCTTGACATGAGGTAATTAACAGAGTATATGATGTAATAAACCCCGAACAGGGGAATAAGGATCAACGTGGACTTAGCCAAGCGTCTGAAAAACAAAGATAAAGCATCAACTAATGAATTTATGAATTTTTTTTAAAAAGGAAGAAATCAATATCGTTGTGGGCTACAAAAGGGGGACTATGAATTATATATAAAATTCTATGAAATTTAATATTTATCCAAAACTATATATTTTTTTTAATTATACATAAAGACTACACTACCTTGGAGAGTAAGATACCTATACAAAATTTTATTCACAAATTAGAGTTTATGAGAGATAGGACAAATTTTCAGTTTAAAGAAATCGAAAAACGTTTATAATATAGTTTAATTTCGTAAGACGTTTATAATTCATTTTCATTTCTTACGTAAAAATAAAAACAAACTAAAGTATCTTTATTTTCAAAAGGCTAGTCTTATAGTTATTGTTTTAATATAGTCGTAGTCATCTATGCCTAAAGGAAAAAGACATAGCTATAAACAGTATTGTTTTGATACAAAAAAAATTAATAAATGTGATAATCCTTTAATGTAATTACATGTTGTTTACGTAAATATACAACATAAGAACCTCTACAAGGCATGCGTAAATTCTGTTTCCCATTGAAGACATAACATTCAGAAATGAATACTCAGTAAGATATAACACAAAACCATATATACATGCATATTCTGTAATATATTTACTATATTCACTGACGTAAAAGCTATATATAGAGTCTATGTTTGACTCTATTTTTAAGGTAATCAAAATTAATTTATTCCAGTTGCTTGCGCATTAAGGTCAACGTCAGTCTGACCGGATGTCTATAATTGTTGTTTGGAACGATTGACTGAGAACTCCTAATGCAAAGTCTTTCGTAAAAATTAACACAAAATCGCTACTTTTAATGTATATTCTTATTTGTCTTAAAACGTTTATATTACACAAAAATACACCATCACAATCTATATATACACCTACAAAACAACATATAACTACATTGTATGCACATGTTAAACATATAAGTACACGTGAACTAAATTTGGTTTTTAAAACAAACGAGAATAATTTGCCCATATTTATTATGCCCCCGGAATGGAATAACCGGTTTACCTGTATGTTTGTTTGTCTGTCTCTCTGTTGTCAACTTAAACCTAGCCCATACCATTTGAGTGGGTATGGCTATGGTTTCAGATTTCACAGGTGCAATTTTTGTGACAGGTTCTTTCTTTGGGTACCACCAAATGTGACCTCTTGACATTGACCTTGGAGTTTGACACACTTTTACTTAAAATTACCAAACTTTAATCTTAGCCATAACATTTGAACAGTTGTTTTTAGGGCTTTCATACTCAATATGAATGTATTTATTTATTTTGACAAGACCTTTCAGTGGGTATAAATATTTTTGACCTTGACCTTAGAGTTTGACTACCTTTTGAAAAAATTCAACCATGGCCATAATTTTTGAACAGCTAGAACTAGGGTTGTTATATTTCACAGGTTTCTTATTACAAGACCTCCTTTTGGATACCAACAATTTTAACTTTTTTACCCTGAAGTTTGACTTGGATTTCAGAAGTTCGATCCTCATCATAAATTGCCATGGGGGGGGGGGATAGTGTATTTGAACCGGTTTTCATATAACTTTTATAATATTATTTACAAAAGTGTCCGGCCTTTTCTATGTTGATATATTCTACCGTTTATAATGCGCCCGGATCGATAGATCGGGGCGTATATTGTTTTTGTCCTGTCTGTCTGTTCGTCTGTCTGTTGTCAACTTTAACCTTCACCATAACTTTTGAACCATAAGAGATACAGACTTCATATTTGGTATGCATACTCCACTAATAAAGTCCTTTCAAATGACATCAAGGTCAATGACCTTGTGACCTTGACTGTGACCTATATGCTAAAAATAGTTTTTTCCACTGTTTGTCATAACTTTTGAACCATAGGCGATAGGGACTTCATATTTGGTAAACTAACTTTATTAATAAAGTCCTTTCAAATGACATCAAGGTCAATGATCTTGTGACCTTGACTGTGACCTATATGCTAAAAATATCTTTTTACACTTTTTACCTTAACTTTTGAACCATAGGAGATAGGAAATTCATATTTGGTATGCATACTCCACCGATTAAGTTCTTTCAAACGACACCAAGGTCAATGACCTTGTGACCTTGCCTGTGACCAATATGCTAAAAATAGATTTTTTTAAACTTTGTTGCCGCCGGGCGCATAGTGTTTCACAAACACATCTTGTTTTTAACTCTTATTTTTAATAATATGGAGGCCTACCGGTATATACAAGACTAGTATTTACAATACTTGTTAAATTTATATTTATTTAATATATAATATATATAAAATATATAAAATTATATTATAATAAATTTAAATTTGCTAAATTACCCGGTATATTAAAATAAATGCAGGCTTTGTACTTTAAACCATAATAAATGTGAGAGTGGAAAAACCTTAAGCATTTCTTCGTGAGATTTTTTCTAAGGGTCAGATTTGTCAATGAAAGTATTAAAAAATGAAAAAAGCCACAAATCAACAACAATCAATCAAAGCAAACAATCACTAGTTTTAATGGAAAGTTTAATTTGATTATTAATGTCATTGTTATAAATGAATAAAAGATACAAAAGACTTATGCATCGTAATGGTATCTACTTTTTAAACAGTAAACTACAAACTGCAGTCCTAAGATTGGGGGAGGGGTGTAAAAAAACTGAAAATTTGTAATAGACTAATAGAAAGACTGATGCATACACCGTACTTATGTAGCTACTTTTTTGATATTCGACCAATACAAGTATAGAATGAAATGAAAGTGTAAACAATTCACTAGGATGAACACATTATACCAGTGTCTCCAGATGTACCGTTATTTGTCCACTAACCATTGCACGTGCACAAACATCTATGAACATCAGGTGATATGCATCGCTAGACACCTAACAACCTATTAACTTAAAACACACCCAACTTCCTGTTTACCTGATCATGTGACCATCAATGTGACTAAAATAGAAACAAAATGGCGTGGTAACATTCTATAACAACCGTCAAACAAAATTGAAAAGAACTGTAATTAAACTTAAAAGGAAAAAGAGTCATATGAAACAAAATAAAAAAATGGAAGCCATTTCAGGACAGTCATTTTTCCACATAAAAGGATTCTGGATGCTAAGAAGGCAAGCTGGTGGTAGTCGTGAAATACAATAGATTTCCCCCACTGCTATTATCACGTGATTTCTGAAATATACACACCTGTACCGGAAGCTGTTTGTCTGATGCCCGGATGATGCATGAAGTTTGGTGAATAATATTCGAACAATGTTAATGCAAAATAATAAACTGTATCTGAAAATGAAAAAAAAAAAAGTTCTGCATGTCTTCAAGACAGAAAAGTTTTATTTTTCATCAAATATTTTACAATGGGCATTTTCTAGTGATTGTTTGTGTCGGATAAAAAGATTTAGTATGCATTATTAATTATATGTGATGATCATACTTATGTTCCTTTTTTTCTTTAAATGTTTATATTTCTTTTTCATTAATTCTAAGCAACAATATTTCTAAGTTTGACATACAAAATTAATAATTTTTTTTTAACAAGAGGCCCATGGGCCTTATAGGTCACCTGAGCATTATGCAACAACTTTCCAGTGATTAAACTTGATTCATGTTTTAAGCCAGATGCTATGGCATTCACAATTTTGAAAGAGGCACCATTGATCATCATTACAATACACTTAGCAGTTGCTTAGTTTGTTTACTTAATACCCATACGCAGGGTAAGGGAACACAAAATGCATTTCAACTAATCAGTAATATTCAGCAATAATCAGTAGTGCCCCTACCATACATGAACCCCTGACCCTTTGGCCTTGTTATTTAATTAATACCAAGGAGCAGATTTCAAACCATTCATTCATTTTCAGTATATAAGTATAGCCCCCCCTCTATGGTACCCCTGACCCTGGGGCCTTGAAATTCACAATTCTGTAAGATATGGGCCCTTGTCTATCATAACTATATTCATCATAACTTTATTTGTAGTTCATCTGCTTAATACCCTGGAGCAGAGAAGAAAATTTTTAAAGATTTAATGTATTTTCACTATATAATCAATAGAGCCCCACCATAACACCAGAACCCCTGACCCTGGGGCTATAAAATTCACAATTATGGAAGAGGCATTCTTGCTCATAATAACTATGTACTTAGTTAGTTTATTTATTTCCTAGGAGCAAAGGAAAGGATTTTCAAAGAATTCATATATTTTCACTATATAATCAATACAGTCCCACCCTAACCCCTGACCCTGGGGCCATAAAATTCATTATTATGGTAGAGGCACTCTTGCTCATCATAACTATGCACTTAGTAAGTTTATTTAATACCCAGGAGGAGAATTGAAGATTTTCAAAGAATTCATGTATTTTCACTATATAATCAATAGAGCCCCGCCCTAACACTAGAACCCCGACCCTGGGGCCAAAAAAATACACAATTATGGAAGAGGCATTCTTGCTCATCATAACTATGCACTTAGTTAGTTTATTAAATACCCAGGATCAGAGAAGAAGATTTTCAGAGAATTCATGTATTTTCACTATATAATCTATAGAGCCCCCCCCCCCCCCAACACCAGAACCCCCGACCCTGGGGCCAAAAATACACAATTATGGAAGAGGCATTCTTGCTCATCATAACTATGTACTTAGTTAGTTTATTAAATACCCAGGAGCAGAGAAGAAGATTTTCAGAGAATTCACGTATTTTCACTATATAATCTATAGAGCCCCGCCCTAACACCAGAACCCCTGACCCTGGGGCCATAAAATTCACAATTTTGGTAGAGGCACTCTTGCTCATCATAACTATGTACTTAGTTAGTTTATTTGATACCCAGGGGCAGAGAAGAAGATTTTCAAAGAATTCATGTATTTTCACTATATAATCAATAGAGCTCCGCCCTAACACCAGAACCCCTGACCCTGGGGCCATAAAATTCACAATTTTGGTAGAGACACTCTTGCTCATTATAACTATGTACTTAGTTGATTTATTTAATACCCAGGAGCAGAGAAGAAGATTTTCAAAGAAATAATGCATTTTCACTACCTAATTATTTAGCCCCGCCCTAGCACTAGAACCCCTGACCCCAGGGCCATGAATTTCACAATTTTGGTAGAGGACTCATTGCTGATTACAATCATGCAAACAGTTTGACTGCTTGATGTCCAGGAGTAAAGAAGAAGATTTTTAAAGATTGCATTAATTTTAGTGGTTTTGGCCCCACCCCTAGGGCCCAGGGGGGCAGGGATCATGAACTTCACAATTTTTGTTCCCCTTCACACATAGATGCTTTATGCCAAATTTGGTTGAAATTGGTTCAGTGGTTGCAGAGAAGAAGCTGAAAATGTTCAAATGTTAACGCACAACGCACGACGCACGACGCACGACGCACGACGACGGACGAAAACGGATAGCAATAGGTCACCTGAGTTTACTCAGGTGACCTAATAAAATACACTGTTCAAATGATAAGTTCAAACATTAAGGTATATATGTTTGATATTTTACCAGAACTGTGGCCGTAATTGGTCCGTATATAATTAACGTAATCAGCTGGTTCCTCTGAATGTTCCAACAGCTGGAGATCAAAAAGAAAATAAAAACTAAATTATAATCAGATATATTTCCTATTGTTATACGTAAATAACGAAGCCTTATCGAAATTTATCATATTAAGTGCATGGTAATCCGTTTAACCACTGTTATACAAACTCGCAAAGCAATAATAAGTTCCCAACAACTTCAACAACGCATACTAGTAATTGATAAGTTTACATGACTTGAAGATATCTTTTAATTTTTTTAAATTTAAATGTTTGGGGCCATAAAAATAATCCAATCTAATGTTTGAATCATGTATACTCACAGTTCATTGAATTCAAAAATCCGAACAAGAACCCATGGTACAACAAAACTTAATGGAAATACTGTAAATGGACACACTATTTATTAAATAATTAATCATGTAATGTTAAATTACATACGACTTGGTTCTTGTATTATTAAAACTGAATCTAATCGAGAAGAGCAAAAAGTAACGAAAACATTGTAAACGGACACAAGAGGAATTAAATTATAATAATCTATTGTAAACTAACATATTGGAACATGAATCTATTGCTTAAAATCATCAAAACAAAATTTACCATAAGATGCACTTGATAAAAACGGCGAAGGTCTGACAAAAGCAAAGGTATGCAAGAGCACAAAGACAGATTTATATGCAATTTTCTTAAATATTAGTGGTATTGTTGTTCAAATTCGTATTTGAGGGGACAGTTTAATATCTGGAGGAGTATAGAAAGCAAATTTTTTTCCAAAAAGATCGAAAGGTTCATTAGAGGAAGGACCCAGAATCAAGAATCCGCTATATTGAATTTCTTCATGACGCCGTCCAAACCCGCATGCCCTGAAGAGTAAAGGGGTTTTGGGATAAACAGAAAGTTAATGTTTTTTCACATTAACAATATTTGCCAGATTTTTGACTTTTTGACTTAATTCTATTTCCAAACTTTAAAAAAACATCTTTCAGGAGGAAAAAAAACAAGTCCAGGAAATCATTGGATCTGTCATTTTCCAGTATACAGAGGGTCATACCCAAAAATGAGTTCTACAAACGATCAGAAATTGGATAAAAAATGTTACAGACATGTGTTTGAATTAAAAGAGATTAATGAGTAAAATCATGAAGACTTAATCATTGAAAAGCGTCGTTTGCTTCTTTCTGAGTACCGAGGACATTATTTATTGAACAGCCCTCGTAAGTACATAAGAACTTATAACGTAACTTGTATGGAACTGAAATAAATCCAGCAATACTTACACCATCCTAGTAACATGAACCACTTAGTTCTGTTTTTCTCCGTGAATACAGAGACAGATATCAATATCTGGAGGTACAGCGCCTCCACAAAAATCCACATGTAGCTAGCCGCCAATGTATAGTTATACAGAGAGAAAAATAACCGACACTCCCAATGCTGGAATGACAAAAGTGTATACTGTGTAATTTTAAAATAACTGTAAAAAGAATGTAATAAAAGTGTTAATTTAGTAATTAAACAGTGTTGAAAAAAGAAAGTAATAAAAGTGTAAACTTGGTTGTAAAATAGTGAAAGAGAAGGAAATATCTGATTTTTATTGAGATTGAGATGGACTTATATAGAAACCCCTTCCAATTTCTTTAAGCAGATAAAAATAATACTTACAGTGACGTCATCTCTAAAGTTAATATGACCATGGTCATAGTACAAGTCACCGGGAAATCCTACGAACTCTACCAGAAGATTTTCCTTGATGAAGGAGACAATGGCACGCAGAATAAAAGACACAAACAGGTTGATATGGATGGCGTTACGAGCACAGTGGAGCTTCCTACAACATTAAATAAATGTACAGGTGTGTACACTCTGTATAGAATCCGAATAGGGCCATGCAATTCACTAGATTACACCATCGAGCATCGACTTAAACGTCGATGGCGCGAAGAACGATGATACAACTGCGCGATAATGCGATGACGATGGTAGGATAGTACGTGGGAGCAAAATTGAATATCGCTTCATCGTCACCGCACTATCGTCATTGTGCTATCGCTACATCATACTATCGCATAGTAATATGTAGCATTTCATTGGAATTAAAAAAAAATGCCTTTAATCCGCGTTAAAAAAAAAGAATAAAGCAAACATTAATATTCTCTTCTTGTAAATCTTAGTTGTGATGTTGACATATCATTAAATGCATGAAATATCCAGGATCAAATTCACTCTGTCTAGTACACATATAAGGAAGCAGAAAACTACTCACTTGAAGTAAATCATGATGAACACGGCTATCACTAAGGACGCCAGGGAGGCCGTACCCGATGTTATACATCAGACGAACCGAGTCCGCATATTGCTGAAAGTTAAAACAAATAACAATCAATTATTTAAAATAAATTTTTATTAACACGCGCAAAAGCTCAATGGTTAGGGATAACTTGTACACAAAAAATAAGAAGACATGCAGATAAAAATTTCAAAACGTTTTTTAGCGGGGAGGGGGGGGTGAGAACATATATACTGTAAATCACTTTTTTATTCGCGAGAACTTTACTTTCGCGTTATCACGCGAGAGATAAGCTCGCGAAATTTTTTATCTCGCGTATAATAGTAGACCTTAAGATTTTATTGAGAAGTTACAGCAATTCTTGAAATTAATGTCTCGCTAATAAAGAGTAAATGACAGTCTCGCGAAAATAAAGTGTCGGGAAAATTTACTGATCTACAGTATAAAGAACTTCTTGCATGTACATAATAAAAGTGATGGAAAAAAGAGCAGTTTATAAATCACTGGCTTTTCCATTTTAACAAAAGGAGTTTTTGATTTATAACTTTTTTCCTTTTTGTAGGCTTTCATGTGTATGAATAAAGAATGTGTTTTGAGATTCAGAAGTTAACTATTCAATTTACTTACTCTCGAGGTGATGTTTACTATAGATGAAAAGTATATCTAAAGCTATATATTTTAAGAAGCACAAGTCACTTGTCTTCTATGATGGCTTTTTTACGTTTGTCGCAAAATTCCCTATATTTACCTATCGGGGCCAAAATGTGGGGGCCCGTTGGTTTTTCCCCATGCATTGGGTAAAGTTGGCCCATGTATTTTTTTAGCGGATTAACAAACCAAGAACCATCCTCATTACATTGTCTTGAAGCATTATCTGTAGTTAGAATAATGAAAATACTTTTTTAAAACAAATTTTCATTGTAAGGCCATATATTTATAATAATTGATCTTAAATCTTGCGCTGCAAGGCGCCTTAAATTGTAAGCATTCTAATTAATAAAATCAATTAGATTCTTCTGGAACTTCCTTAGCAATTTTTATACAGGAGTATAGAGGGATGCTGGGTTCTAATCGAACACGACGTTCTCTAGTATGTTTACGTTATTCACTGCAGCCATGGGATTCGAACTCGAGATTTTAGAGCAAACACTCCTACCATTGAGCCACGCAGTTTTTTAATCAGTAGATGACTTACTACTGGTATCGATGTTCTTAATGTGACTGGGGCAGGGCTGGATCGCAAATGACCCCAGGGGGGGGGGGCCCAAACACTCCCGTGTCCCAGGCTCTTCTACAATGGATCCCTGTCAAAACAGTTACAACATAAACTAATTAGTCTACAATTATGTATAGATTAAAAGGTAAAAAAAATATACACGTACATGTACGTATACTGTTAAAAAATAGCCAAAATATAATGCGTCCTCTTAGTTCTATGTAACAGTAAAAAAATTGTCATAACTTAGTTTTAATATTAAAAAAACTGTTTTAAATATTCTTGAATTTGGTGTATGTATAAAAACAGTTTTATTTGATATGAAGTATGATTATTATATACCGCATATTTGATTTTGTCACACAAAATGCGTTGTTATGAAGCTTTTCCCCGTTTATTATATGTCATTATAATTCACCTCTAAGTGTTATTTTGTGAGAAACTGATGGTTGTATCATGTTGTATATCATGTTGTAAATTTTGCAATTACCTTCCCCTAGTAAATTCAAAATTTACAAAGTTTGAAAAACTCGGAATTTACTTATCCGTCCGTACATTGTCGGTTTTAGTCACTATGTTTCCTAGTTATCCCCCTTTTTTATGCATCAATGGAAGAGGAAGGTGGGGATTGAAATTATCCAATCTAATTTTAGTTTTTACGGTCAGAGACCGGGGCTTATGCGATAGTAATGCGTCCGGCGTCCGTCCGTCTGTCTGTCCGTCTGTCTGTAAACAATTTTTCAAAACGCTACTCCTCCTACAATTTTAGTCTGATTTAATATAACTTGGCACACAGGTAGATTACACTAAATACATAAAATGGTGCATCGGTTTTTGATGTCGATGAACGGTGTTGCCATGGTTACTAAAAATGAATTTTCTGAGAAATTCCTTTAAAATGCTACTCCTTAAAGTTTTGGTTATTTCTTATCACTTGGCACACAAGTAAACTACACTAATTTCATATAATTGCATGGGTTTTTTATTTCAATGAACGGTTTTGCCATGGTTACTAAAAGTAAATTTTCTGTGGAATTCCTTTAAAATGCTACTCCTACAGTTTTGGTCTGATATCAATATAACTTATCACAAAAGTAGACACACAAAGAACAAATTCATGCATGGTTTTTGATCAATAAAAACCCAGTAGAGCTACAGTCTCGACAGAGACTTCTGGTTGTGATTATGAAATTGTCTATCGCTATATCGGGTTTTTTAAAGTTACGTTCCAATTGAAATAAGTAACTTTGATTATTTCCTTGTCATTTAATTCTTTCGATGGCTAGTATTTGATTGGATTAAAACAGATCAATTTCCTACTTGTAAAAATGCTTCTTTTTTCAATCTTTGTTATGAAGTATAAAATTCATTATTACAATGCTTTTTTTAAATATGACAGTAAATTATATGATGATAATGACATCTAATGTAATACAATAAATAAAATAAATTTAAACAACATATGTCTATATTTTGCAACGTTTAATAACAAATTTTAAAAAAAATGTTTTTGCTTTTGTTTTGCTTGTTGTGACAAAAAACTCACTATCACATGTTATGTGATTTTACTTGATTTATGGACATGGATTATGTAAGGAGTGAATAACTCGACATTCTGATCAGATTACTCTCCCTTTATAGAAAACTACAAAGTAAACCTCCTATTTAAGACCACTTATCTATACCATACAGAGAAAGTTATGGCCCCTCCCGATTTTAATGTTTTATGTGACTTCTTATTTTTTTTTTCATTTTTTTTCACTTTTTCAGTTACATGTATACCTTCAAAGGAAACATAATCTCTTTGATATTTTATAGTTTTGATAAAATTATTTGTAGAGTTAGTTTTAACATGACCCTTTATATAAATCTTTAAAATATCCTCCTAACCAAAGGATTTCGATTCTGGAGGAAATGTAAAAAATATGAATGGCTACTAACTGCTATGGTCAGACGGACAATTAAAAACATAGACAGACAGACGGACAGGCATACAGCCCCACTGGGATAACATTCTTAGTAATCATGGTATCAGGTTTAGATGGCTAACTAGCGCATGAAGTTCTATGGATAGAATATTTTTAGATCCACAGGACAGGCATTTCCAAAAAGATATACGTAAGATGTTAAAAACACCGCATCTTCCTCATTCTTAAATTTATGAGGCTTGTAATTGGGTAAATTCTATACACTCTCATTTCTTTTATATAGTGTAATTGTTATAACAAAAAAATATGTTCATCATGTTCATATATATTTGAAATAGTACGGGGCGAAACGTTTCAAATTTGGTGTATTTTTTCTTCAGATTGAAACCAACCTTAAGGATTTCTATAATTAAGCAATGCTGAGAGAAACTAAACACAGATCATTTATAATGGGGAGAAAATAGTGTATAATCCAAACCCTTCTTTTTTATGATGGCTAAATATTGACAGCTGATTTCAATTTAGCGGAACACAATAAACGTCATCGTTCTAAAATTGGTTTGATTGATTGGTATAAAAAGTTTTTTAACCCCCGTAAAACTCATCTTTATGTAGACTAAATCATTTCAAAAAATTCTATCAAAAATTACTATACAGTCACTTGCACGCACTATACCTGTTTTAACCCCAGTGTCATAATCTCATGAAAATTGACATTCTCCCCCCCTCTCTCTCTGCATTTGTCTTGCTGTGAAACTTAAAGTTTTTTTTTTTAAATTTATAACACTGAAACTTTAATTTGATAAAAATATATGCATCACATGAATGATTTAAAAAAAATGCTGGTATTTTAGAAAACACATTCCCAGTTCTGCAGAGATTACGATCTTAAACCTAATTTAACAGATATATTGTCTTTTCATAACATTTTTTTTAAATGCAGCTCGTTGACTTTGGGACATAATTGATTTTCTTAAACAATCCACGATTGTTCATGAAATAAATTAATGTAATTTTTTGCAAAACATAAAAAAGATTTTCCTGCAATTAACAAATTAAGGGATTAAACAGAAAAAAACGATTTTAATCATTGTTATTGCTTATTGATGAGGGGTGTTTTAAGATGTAAAAAAACATTTCGAAATATTTGTTGGGCGTTTCTTATACTTCAATAAGTATTAGGTGTATATATTGATATTGTATATGTGTAATTTATCTATAGAGACAGTTGAAATTCTTTTTTAAAAAAGCTTTCTTCAACGGCTGCATATAAAAGGGTCGTCAGCAGGTCTTTCTAGGGTAGAAGCTGGGATAGTGGGGGGGGCCCTCCCTAGGCTTATATTTTTTATGAATATATACTATTTTTGGGGGTTATGGTGCTTCTGAAAATCTATTTACCAAAAATTACACAAATTTTAACAGCAAAACTCTAATAAGATCTTATGGATAAATTTTCTTTTGAAAAGGGGGATGCGGTTACACCCTGGGATCCCCTTGAACGACCTTGATACACAAAAATGACAACTTAATGTTCCGTTTTCCTTGTAAACTTAGATTTTAACCCTAAAGTGATATCGAGACAGAACTGAAGCTTGACTTTTCAATGAACCCGATCTCATTTGTTTAAACTACCAGTTCCTTTGTACATTGAAATTAAAGAATTCCGAATATCAAATAAGATTGTTTTTGAAACCCGTTACATCTGATTATTTTTTTAAAGGGACGTTTCTTTTTCTCTTTGTATCAAAGATAATGGTATATTTTGCATGTAAATTATTCATTAAGATGCTTACTATGATAACATTCAAAGTTTATTTTGCATTAAAAAAATAGACAGGTACATGTATGATTGAGATGAATAACAGAATCCCTACTATTTACTTACAAAACAAAACCCGTCAGCAGATATACATGTAAGACACTAATCCCAAGATCACAAACCATTTCACAAACAAAACCAAAAAATGTGCAGTTTTCGAAACACTAATGTGCCCCCCCCTCCCGTAAAGCAGCGTATGGCGAAGATTTTATGTTTCCCAAAGGCGGAAATTTTAAACCTCATCATGCTCATGGTCAAAATATCGAAAATGTTAAAATAGAAAGGTATTGTAACAATAAATTTGATTGTGAAATATAAATTTTCCCCAAACAGAAACGATTTGAAATTTATGGCAAAGGTTAAAGTCTTTAAATGTAGGTCAAAATTAAAATAAGGGTCACTGAGTCAACTTTTATGGTACCCAGGGAAAGGTCCTGTTACAGGAAACACACTCGTGAAATATCGAACCCCTTTTATCAAAAATTGAAAAGTTAATGTAAATGGTTGAAAACAAAAGTCAACATCAAAAGATCATCTTTGATAATGTTCGAAAGGGTCTTCTCACAAGGGGAACATCTTTAAATTAAAAAATAAAACTACTTAAAAATTATGCCCAATGTTACATTTTTAAATAGATCAAACTCGGGTCAAAGGTCCAAAATTATAAAATGAAGGAGAATCTTTTCACAACAAGCTGTACAGTATTTGTGAAACACTATTCTCCTTGTTGAAGTTTTTCAGGTCCAAGTCAAACTCCAAAGATCAAGGTCAGAGGGTCAAAATTGTTGGTATCCAAAAGGGAAAGGGCTTGTACACAAAATACATCTGTGAAAATAAAGACCTACATGTGTAGTGCTACCTGTTCAAAAGGATGGCCAAAATTGATTTTTGCTTTTTGAAAAAGTGGTTCAAACTCTAAATGTCAAGGTCAAAAGACCCATCAAACGGTCTTGTCACAATGAACACACCGATGAAGCTCCAACTCTTTAAAGGTATTGGCCAAAGTTAAGGTGTGTTCATATTTTGTAAAAATGTGCAAAAACCAAGAGCAGGATCAAGAGGTCAATTTTGGTGGTACACTACTCATAACGCATAAAACCTGTAAAAAGCATGCCGTAACACTGGCACAAAAGTAATGGCAAGGTTAAAGTTTTTGTGGGCAAATAGATAAGCAGACAGACAAACGGACGGACAGGGCAAAAATTTAAAAACCCGCATCTTCGATTACGGGGCATAATGTTACACATGTGAAAAATTAAAAAGTTCTGGAACCAAGTACACTAAAGTCTTCATAATATTTCTACAAGAAAACCGTGGGTCCCTCATACATGTAACAAAAGCGATAGGAAGTGCATGGATAGCATGATTTAAATGTAAACGTTACCTACAATTAACCTCAACCCTTGTCTACAAACATACAGTTTTGTTTAGCAAATACACAATAAAACATCTGTAGGTGCGCGTTAATTTTTCCCCCTTTTTCTAGTTGCATAATTAATCCATTTACGTATATATTATAATAGCTGTCTTATCCGCCGGAGGACTTACTGTATACTTTAAACTTAGTCAATTCCACATATTACAGTTGTCACATGTGAGTCATGTTTTATCCTTACCTACAACTAACATACACATTCAAAAGATTACAAACAGTGTATACCTAGAACTATCCCTAGCTCCTATACGCAAGTACGCAAGTGCGTACACATCATTTTAAAAAAAAAAAGAAAATAAAAAAAGAAGAAGAAAAGAAAAAGAAAAAAAAAAAAAGATTTATTCGGAGAGAAAAAAAGGCACTATAATCCGTGTTTCAAATTATTTTGCGTCTTATTGTTTCATTCAAATTTTATTCAGGATGTCTGTGCAATCAAATTCAAAGTCTTTTAAAATTCAAATTCCCAAAAAATTATTCCAATATTTTGAGGAAGAGAAAATATAATTGAACCAAAATGCTCAACTGTAAATCCGTTGGACTACTATATAAGATTTTCAATTTCCGTTGAGGTAAAAATAAATGAGTTAAACAAAAAATGGTAATATTTAAAATACGCTGAACAAAGTACAGAGTAAATAATAATAAAGATCATGTTTGAAAATCTTATTTTGCTGATGTTACCATTTTATAGAATTATTATTTAAGCATTCTCACCTTGTTTAAGCCATCAAGATATATAAGTAAACAAAAGACCCCCTATCCCCGTTTATATTTTGAAATATTTAAACTCCAATGATAACAGTATTGAAATTACTTCTCTGTTTATCTTGTCACGTTTGGAAATTTTTTCCCCCCAAAAAATATATTTACCAATATATGCGTAAAATAATTTGATTTAATTATCGTTCTCTTTCTTAAGTACCCATTAAAGCATTAACTTAGCTAAGTATTTGCTCGAGAAAAGAGATGTAGCCCGATTTCTTTTGCGGGAAAATGACTGAAAAATTTCGTAAAATCCAGGAGCTTCCGGGGTTTTGCCCCTGGGCCCTACCAGACCCCTGACCGTTTTCTGAGTACACATTATTTCCATGCTGGCTACGCGCTTGGCTTGAACTGTGATTGATGAAATTCATGGTTAGGTAATATTATCTTTCAGGGGTTTCCCAAAAATTTTGATTTGGAATAAATAACAGGAGGCTGCTTAGGACTGCTCTTCATGTGTTTTTCCTCTTCATGTAAATATTGAAAAACAGCAAAATTATTTTACGAGTTGGGGAAGGGGGGGGCTGATTGCAATATTCTATTTTTTATATAATACTGAATTATATGCTTTACGAGACAGTAATCTTTACTAGATTGTAAATTACACTTGATTGCAAGTTTTTACTTGATTGTTAATTGAACCAGACTGTAAATGGTACACAATAGTAAATCGTACTGTAAATTGTAAATTTAACACAATATTGTAAATCTTATATTTTTACAGATTATAAATTGCACAAAATTGAAACTTATTTTGTAACTAGATAGTAAAATATTTGGATTTTAAGAACCCTTTCTACGCTGCACACTGGAGAGTATTTGCGAATTAAGTCGATGGAAGAAGAAAAATAGAGTCGCCGCATCATTCATAAAAATGCAGAGTTTAGACAGATATGTTATTCCCTAATGAAAAATATCACTTGTATATGTATACATATAAATCGATTAATTTTGAATTTTGTAATCAATATATACAAAACTATATATTTATTTGTACATTTTACATGTATCACATCGCCAACGGAGGGGGGGGGGTATGTGGTTTGAATTAAAAATTTAGTAAATTTAGTATTTTTTTTTCAAATTATCTTGTCTTCTATTCGTCCTATATAATCATATTTTTTTAAATTTAAGTATATAATCAGTAAACATTAATTCATCCTTGCTAAATATTATTTTCCGATAATGTGGCGGCGTGGTGGATAAGGACGCGGGTCCTATAAGATGCACGTGTTTGTTATGACCCAATGACCACATAAAAGGTGACGAAATGGCGTGAGAATGACCATAAACAACGAATAGCTGTCCGACTGGCCAGTGAAACGGGTTTGTAATACGTTAATCGTCAACACACAGGAATACCAATGAGCTTATTTCCTATTACACTTAACATTATTTTATGATTAGATTTAATCAAACTTATCATGCATTGTAACCCTTTAAGTTTCCGATTTGTGTCTCACAGTTGAATAGTTTAATGACAGTTTTTATTTTCTCACAGGAATTCGTTCAAGAATAAATTCTTACAAAGCTATATACTTTACTTTTAAAAAGCATACATCTTTCAAAAAAAAGTTTCTATTATCTGAAAGAAAAGTCTACCTCAAGAAAAGAAAACATTTATCGCACAGTTAATCCTCTAAAGTCAATTAAAAATCGTAGTGACCGTATTTAAGCTGATACCAAAAGAATGAGGGGAAACACTTGATAAGGACAGAAGATATTTAAATATATGATCCTTGTAGTGTAGTATTTGTGTTTATCCTTTAAGTCAGATAACACCTTATTTATTCACATTGTTTACCTAGCTCTAATTATGTTCCCCAAACGAAGTTTGGGAACATATTTGTTTTACTTTTTCTGAATTTTTTCTTTGTTCTCCGGTACTTTTTTGTCCGCGAGTGTTCTCGTAAACTACTCATCCGATCTAGGTGAAACCTGTTTAGGGTCACTAGGTACGTTATGTAGAGGGCGGAACAAGGTCATTTTGCGCGCACGTGCGTGCATGTGCGCGCACGTGTAACACGTGAAATGACCAATATAATAGATTTAGCCGTAACTTTTTAAATATTGGATGAAATGCTTTGAAACTCATAATATAAGGATATAATAGTAGTATAGACATGATGACATGGTCAAAATAGCAAGATCTCACGCGCATGCAGGTGCCCCTCGCTGCGATTGACTGAAACTAAACGTCTAAATATCTATTTTGTTTTCTGAAAAAATCCTTTGAAATTTTGAACATAGTCTTACATTATGAAGATCTACAGCATGATATATAAGAATAATCATGAACGCACGCACATGCACGTGTGCTGCAATCTGATTGGCTAAAACTTTAAATGCCTACAACTTTCTTGGTTCTCAATAATACAGGGTGAAATTTCAAATATGAATAGATATAATGATTGCCTACATTATACTACTATCAAAAGTAATGCATGGAGTGCATGCACATGCGACCGCACACAATGTATTAAAAGACAGTATACTTCAGTGTTTGATGTTCATGCAGAATTAAGAACTTCTAAATGTCAAGACATGTAACATACTGAAGCATGCAGATCTTTTTACCCTTGACCTTGAAACTTAGGTCAAGGTCACTGGCAACCTGAATAAAATGTTGTTATTAGCTATTTACCAAAATCACCTTGACCTATGAACTTAAAATTTGACCTTAACCTTTGTCCTTGACCCAAGGGTAAAAAGAAACATGAAGTACATGTACATGTATCTAGAAACACCTTTTCAGATTTTATTTCGGTTGACAGGTTAGAAGTTAAAGAGGTGGTGGTTTTTAATGACCTTGACCTTTCATCCAAATGTCACAATCAATCTTAAGTTCTTGGAATTCAACTCCAACGTTAAATAGGTTAAAAATAAAAATAACCCCCCCCCCCCCCCACCCCACACACACAAACAAATCAAATTAATGGCAACGTAGAGAATCACTGTTAAACTCAAATAACACCTCGGACCCACATAAAATTTCAGGAAAACTGCAGAAAAGAGCTCGAGGAAAGTGTATTAAAATATTTCATTTGAGTTTCCAAAGTATATAGAAATTATTAATTTATACAGAAAAGATTACAAATCCTGTCGTGTTTAAAATTAAAGTGCAGATGACCAAAGTTGGCATATAAGCCTTTTATAGCCTATTTATTCAGATGTCGTTAATAGCATTCAATTCTACTGATTTGAAATAATATTTGAATACCAAGCATCCTTTGTTTAATTTTCCTTTAAAATTTATTTGAATTTTTTTAGAATTACGCAATCCCCAGAAATAGCGATTTTCGGTATATTAAAAATCAATATACATGTACGCTCCTTCGTAAAATAATCAGATATTTGCATTCATGAAAAAAATATTAATAAGAAGGTGTTAAACAATATAGGTCACATTAGCTGACACGAATGTCTTTTTAAACATCTCTTGTAAAACCCAGAGTAGCCCCTTATGCATTGGAAAAAATGAATAGTTCCGGTCAAAAAACCATTATATATTTATTTACAAAGTATATAAAATTTACCAGGCACAGGTATCAGAGT
This sequence comes from Saccostrea cuccullata, assembly GCF_032062105.1. NCBI lineage: Eukaryota > Metazoa > Mollusca > Bivalvia > Ostreida > Ostreidae > Saccostrea > Saccostrea cuccullata. The sequence continues at coordinate 2,684 of NW_026927500.1, read as the reverse complement.
TGTCAAAATGGCCTGAGAGGAAATATTAAAAAAATTCTGAACAGAAAGGAAAATCCCTTTTCCATGTATGTATAACTACTATTGAATAAGTTCATTTTGATTGGTTAGGTATTGGCGTGATACCCTTAGTCGACTTTAACCCTGCCTTGTCGTCGGAATAAAACCAACTTTGAGCCCCAGGTTAAAATAAGTAGAGAAATAAAATGTGAATCGATATATTAAAAATATGACATATGCTTGAAAAATGGTAAATTTATATATGTATTTTTTTCTTTGAGTCGCGGGATAGAAAGATATGTTAATCGCTTAATCAACATGCCATAATCTTTGCATATGCATGTACATGTACGTGTGCGCGCATGCAAAACGTTAAACAATATATCCTTGATAGTTGAAATCATTGTAACTTTTATGTTCTTAAATGAAATCCTGGGATACTTAGCATGTTTATAAAAGGTCTTAGAGGAATAAGGCACGATAAGGGACATGGGGAGCGTTTGGGGAACATCTGTAACGGTCCCCGTTACAATTAGCACTAGTTTAATTATTGACATAACACGCGCCGTGACATATAATGGCGGTTATGGTCCAACCTTTCAACACGTGCGAATGTCACGGTGTCCACTGGTCCATGACCAATGGCTAGTACTGGGATATACTGGTCAGCTTGTTGTCGTGTTAAGCCTAATTTGTAATAAAAAGTATATTAATTATATCCAATAAACCAATTTATCAAAGTATATTTTCCACAGGTACACGTGGACAGGAACACCCCCAGCCCCTCCCATAATTTTTAAACCGTGTTCTGTTGAACATTTCTCACAAACTATTTTATTTCAATATTTTATTTTGTATACCAAAGGAAAATCGGAATGAACGCAAAATATCCATTTTAATAAAAAAAAATGTCACACGTAACGTTAAAAAATATCTTTTTGACCTCATGGCCTTGACCTTGGAGATTGACCCACCTTTACCAAGAATTCCCAAACTTTAACCTTAACCATAACTCATGATTAGTTGGTACTAAGGCTTTTATATTTCATATGTGTATTCACTGTGACAGGATCTTCAATGGGTCAAAAAAAAAGACTTGACCTCTCACCTTGAACTTAGAGTATGACTCAGTTTTAAAAACTTTTGAACTGTTTGAATAAGGGCTTTCATATTTTACAGATGTATTCCTTGTGACAAGTCCTTTTCTTGGATACCAACAGTTTTGACCCTTTGACCTTGACCTTGGAGTTTGACTTGCAATTGAAAACTTTAACTTTAACCCTTGCGTTTCGTTGGCATCAGTGTTTCAACATCTTGTTTTTAAAAATAGTTTTCTTTTCGGTGTTAGCAATCATATGGTTTAATCCGCCCCGTTTAAACTATGTCTTTTTTAGAAAAAAATTGGCTTACAACCCCCCCCCTTCCCCTCCGCGCACACCCATTAAAGCATGAATTACAAGAAATATATCAAATTTCACATTAAAAAATCAAAGCACTTAAATGTGTTTTAGTAAAATACACACAGAACTGGCAAAATTACAGAAATATGTTTTAAATATACATAAATGCCTCAGTATCAAAGGTGAATACAAACTGTGAAAATGAGGAGGAGGGGGATTAATTGTTGATGAATTCGGCACGTATCAACAAAATTTATCAGTTTAAGGTGAACGACCCACGGACCGTCATTAGGTTTGAGTTTTATCATGTTTTATCGCATTTCCCGCTCGTCACATGCAATTATTGTAATGCAATACGACTATTAAGATATAGTGCAATGTTAATGATAGCTGAATTGTATTTAGATGTATATTTTTTCAGTAAATTGTATTGATTAGTTAACATACCTATATCATTGATAAATTACATGTTCTATTTATCTTTTTCTTTCTTGAAATTAAAAAAAAATTGTATTAGCGCAAAACTTAATAGTCATGAAATTTAGAATATCACGGTAATGCATTTTTTGTATGTGACAATGAATATAAATCAATAAAAGGTAAAATATAGTTTTATTAAGATGAAAAAAAATAGTCCTATTAATTTCAAACAAAGTAAACATCTATGGAAAGGTTGCGGAGCGGAGATTTATAAACATATATACACAATATTGATAGGACCTGTAAATAAAAAGATAAAAGTACACACAATAAGATAAACATCGACAAGTCGTTAAAAACACATCAGAAAAACGGCATGTACCGTTATCGGCAATACCTCCTCATCAATCATAGCGTTAAGTTAGAGAATCTCTCTCTCTCTCTCTCTCTCTCTCTCTTCTCTCCCAAACCCCCTCTTTCTCTTAATCTCTTGTTTTCTCTCTTTCTCTGTAATTCTCTTTCTCTCTGACATCAACAAAATTACTTTCTCTCTCTCCGATCCATCCATTCTTTCTCTTTAACTCTCTCCCTCAATCTATTTCGGGTCCTTTCTCTTCTAACTCGAGCTCTTCTCTTACTCTCTGGACCTTTTCTTACTCTTTTACTCTCCCTCTGTCTCTAGATAGATCTCTGTTACTGTCTCCCTTTCTTTCTGACACAAACACACAACTCTCTCCGACCTGCTATTTCTCTTACCCCCACCCCCTCTCTCTTATACAGAGAGTAACTAAACCACTCACCAACATGTAGGCTCTGATTGTGTTTTTCGGCTGCTATCAGTCCTTACTTCCAGCTCCTTCCTCGTCA